>NW_017386102.1:19256-98031 GCF_000237925.1 Schistosoma mansoni | reverse complement strand
CTACCCGAAGTTTGTGCTGATGATGTCGTTTAGAAGGACGATGAAAGCTCCACGACCAAACGATCCATCTCAGACAACAAACCTACATCAAAATCACCCACCTGAGCTACAAATCTCCACCATCTCAAGAAGTCGGTATAATTGAGTATTGTGTCAGTAATCAGGAAAAAAAGATTAAATATATGAGAATATTATTTGTAAATAAATGAATTTGTGGGATGCAAATTATGATATTATGTTGAGATTGAAGATCTAAAGGAACATAAAGAATGAATGTATATGGCCTCCCGGGACTGACTTTGAGCAATGTCTTTACTGACTGAATCAAGACTAACGTGCAGATTTTAATCAAGTTTATATGACATAGTCTAAGAGTTAATGAGTTTATAGATTAATACCGTCTCTACATGATTTGAAAACATAACTCAACAACTGAATATAAATTTGTGAGCCAACAGCAAAACAAAATCACCTACTTGAATTAGTAAATGGTAACGACTTGAAGGCAGTGATATGTAAACACTTTTCTAAAGATTCTGGTATCAGAAAATTTAACGTTTCAGAAGTTTTAAATTCTATTAATGATTGATTAGCAAATATTTGACAAAATTTCCACATTTGATCGGTAATACTGATCTTGAAGTGAACTTCAAATTGATCTGAAATGAAACATATGTAAAAAGAAATAGACAAACATAATGTATGTATCCAAATTAATAATAAGACATAGGAAGTGTTTTTTAATGAATCATTGAAGTGATAAAATGATGAATAGTCTTCTATGTGGCAACATTTTTAAACTGTGCGAAAAACAAACTAAAATAAAATGGGAAAGAAGTGAGACTAGACAAAATATGAATAATATTGAAGGTTATTTATTTTTTTAAAACAAAGAAAATGTACAGTAGCAAATAGTCAGGTTTAATGATAGAAATCCGAGTTAATAGTATGTTGTTACTTGATGCCTGGTAGTGATGATTTTTAGTATTCCTGAGGTACTTAATAAAACGCTGGCCTTAACAATTCTTGGTTTTAAAAGTGAATAAGTGCTCTGGTTTTTTTTAATAGGAAGATTATGGTAGTCATCACATTATGCTAAACAGTTTTAGCGATGATTTCTAGAGCACGTAAGTAGGTAATGAGCGATGAAGGTCAATAAACGATATTGTACCAAAACTCATTAACATATTTTCACCATTGTGCAAGTGAATTTCTAATATTATAAACACTTTTAAACGAGAAAACAGCTAGAGGAATGAACGTAATTCAACAACAATTAATTTAGATAAAAATAATGGAATTCAATAGTTATAATTAACAAATAGATCAGTGGATATCTGCAATGGTGTTAAGTTGCCAAGATTTGTGTTTTGGTGTTTTATAAAACAGGATTTGATACTTATTGGACTTTTCTTTTGCTGACTAGATGCTGAAAATTCAGCACCTGTGATAATCAAACAAGAGACATATCCCAAGGGGCTGGTATTTTGTAAATATGTTACACGAACATTTTGTTTTGATAAGAACAAATTATTTGAGTGTTAAGATGTAAGGCTTCAAAGACTAAATTAGTGTATTTTATAATTTAGAGCATGCGGTTTTATAATTTATAAGTGATAATTACCAGGAATACAGATGAGTGTCAATATGATCAGCAACCTTTTCAAATCTACATCAAGGAAATAGAACCATACAACTCCAAATTTCGAAAATAGTCGAGCGAATAATAAGTAGTAATGTATTCGAAATCAGATAAGATTGATTTGCTATCAACGTCGAATGTTGAAATGACCATAGTTGACAAACCATTCTGTCATAACTTGGATAAGCTAAATCATGTAACCGCGGGCAATTTTGTTCGACTGTTTAATTAAGACTAGTACAAATACAAACCTGGATGAAGTAATTTAAAAGATAAATTTAGTCAAGTATAGATGATGCATCAGATGTGTGTCTGCTTTCTCTCGCTAGCTAGCTACAGCAAAGATTGTTAAGCCACATTATATTTTCTAGAAATATCGCAATATTCAAATTGAAAGCTGCGCAAAGTACAATGTAGTGTAACAGTGATTATTGGAAAGGGCTTATATAAAAAATATCAGATTACTCTTCAGAAACATTATGAAATACCTTGTGAGTTAGTGCAAACTTTTGAAACCGTAAACAGTAAATGTTGTGGGTATTCATTTTTCAATGCTTTAAATAAAAGTGTAAAAGAAAAAAACATCAAAAAAGAAAGTAATTCAGTATTTAGAGAATAAATGTTAGCAGGGAGTCATTGAAATGAAACAAAAACTTATAGGTGAGTTATGATTGGCTAATGATGGTGGGAATGTTAATAAAGTTTAGAGTTAATCAATATGAGATACACTAACCAATTTACTGGATTAGTATCACTATTATGAATAATATTAGTAGTGTTAGAGTTAGATATAGATCATATGTTCAAAATATCTGCTGATTGATTGATCCAGATCTATGTGGACACACGAAGAGATTAGCGTGATGTTATCCGTCACGCTTTCAATGATGAGGTAATGTGGAAAAGATTTGTAGCTCAGGTGGGTGGTTTTGACGTGGGTTTGTTCAGAGAACCATCCAGCTCAGAGAACAAACCCACGTCAAGATGAGGTAATGTGTTATGCAAAGCATTTTCAGTTATTTTTCCATTCATTTAAGAGATGAGTACTAGATACTAAAATGTAATTACATCAAGGATTTTATTTTAAGCGTCTGGAGTTATGCACAATTGTCTGCTATGGATATGTGAGTATAGCGTAGCCGAAAATCCAGGATCAATAAATAGAAATAGATTGAAAACTTGAGCTTGAAATGAAATCGCTAATGAAAATCATACTCTGATATGTAGGGGTCACTCATTTGGTGAACAAATAAGTGGACGAAAGTGCTAGACATAAAACATTATAACGATGAGAATGCGACAGATATCGTCAGCTACAAACTGCCACAAAGGCGACAGCCAATGGAAATTATTTGGTCAATTTATGTGTATTAAGTTGACATGTCTATCAATTTCTTAATTCAATACATTATCGGCTATCACCTACACAACAAATGGACGCTAAGTATGTATTTCACATTGTTTCTAAAATTAGAACTGAATCGTGAAAAGAAACAGATAAATTGACGAAGTTGACCAGAAAATAACTAATCATTCCTTTGACTAAACTAGGGAATATGATCATAATTTTGAATGTCAGAAAGAAAATATGAGTAAATGGGCGTAGAAAAATAACCTTGAATATTATTATAGAACAAATATAAATATCTATAAAAAATGATGTTTTTAAGCTTCATAAACTATTAATTTTTAACACAATATGATTTAATATGTGTACTGCTTTCCTTAATTAGAAACGGAAAATTCAGTGTCATATTTTCAGCAAACTTTAAAATGAATATCTGTTTGATTTGTAAGATTCCAACGGAAATAAATGTTAACTTATTGGCATTTGAGTCCTGAGGTCCCTAAATTTCATCACTATTCCATCTTGATATAGCCAAACATATTTAACTCAAATGAATAACACCAAGTAGATAGCTTGTGTTCATGATACTAATTATGATCTTCAGTTATTTAAAATGATGAGGGTTTTATGTGATGGAGGCGGTCAAAATGTTTGACTTATAAATTCTCAATCGACAGTTCGAACGCTGGTCTAACTACTTTAGGTTGGGGAGCAGAGCATTATTCCCAGATCATACGATTAGAGTATGACCGAAGCCAAGTAGACGAATTTGTATTTGATAGAATAGAACAAGTTATGTAAAATAATGATAAAAACAAAGCTAATTTTGAGTTAAGCAGAACAATACAATACATGACGGAATATAACAACGAAAAATTCTTATAACACTTTTTGAAGAAACTGAAACTAGAAAAAGTGAGAAAAAGAATGTGTGTTTAAATGAATATGTTGGATGTGTTAAAGCTAGTAATTATGTCATGTACGATTAAAAATAGCCATATAGAAGATTTAACTTACATGGTGAATAAGAAGAACGTGAGTTAGACAAATTACTTCCAGCTTTAATTTGATCTCTCAAAATTAATACCCAAAGATCACTATGTGATTCATATACAAAAAAAAGAAATAATAAGAGGATGTTTGTACACACACGTAAACAAAGATAATTTTCTAATTCTGTATTTAGACTAATATCATTACTGATCTGTTTGAAATGTTATCTTTGCTAGTTGACATTTTTAAGTTTAGTAAACTTACAAAATAAAATAAGTGAGATCAGTTCATAATGTAAAACTGCAAAGTCTAAACATCTGCACAGCCGTCTATACTAAAATATCCCTATATACTTACAAGGGAATAATTTCAAGAGGTAAGTGAGAAACTAGAACAACACATGTTCAGCAGTATCAGATCGGAGACAAATTTCACCACAATCAATGAATAATAGTCATAAAATATTCCTAACAGATTGAAGTTAGAAATCTAAACTGTTGGATGTCAACTTAGTTAAGCCGTTGTCATGTGTGAAGCCTGAAGGTCCTGGGTTCAATCCCTTTCGGGGTCATGGATATGCAACTCCAGAGGAGTTCCACATTACGACAAAACAATTGTCCAGTGATTCCTGGTTTACAATGGTTGTTTAAGTAAGGTTGAAAGTCCATGATGTAAAACTACGAAATGACACCAGTGTTGAAACCTCGGGAGTAAAATGTTTTAGACCAAAAAATGTATCTTGCTGAGATTACAACGGTTCCAGATGTTAAAAGGATCACCAATTTATAATACAGATTACTGATCTAGTAAGAATGAGGACTTGATGGCCAGGGTTAATTTAAAATGATCTCATAGGTTACACATACACTTGACAAAAAACTCTTAATGAAAATATGATCCGAGTTCAATGTTTTCGACTGGTTACCATGAAAACAAGTAATACCACAATGTAGAAATTAAACAAAAGTTATAAAATTACCAAAGTTCATTTGATGGAGCTTTTAAAGTTACTATAGGTTGCCAAGAATTTCTTCGTTTAAATAATGAGAATACATTTGTCGTTGAGTATTTTACAATTTCAGATTGACATCTAATATTCATATTGGAATTTTCGGTTGATTCAGTTAATGTAGAAGTGGATACTGATCGTACAAGTTCATCATTTGTAGGTTTGTTGTATGGTGCTGACTGAGGTGTTATTGAGTAACTACTAAAAACTGAAGATGTTGATTCAGAGTTTTGTCTGACTGCACCTTTAAATACATATATCTAAACGAATTACAATGAGAAACGTTTAATTAAGGACGAATGCATTGAAAATGAATGCTATACTGTTTCTAAAATAACAGGATATTGTGTATACGAATATTCGTCAATATTAGAATGAATAATTTGACAAATATTGGATGTCAAGTATAGAGAAGCCATTAAATGTGAAAATTATATTTGAAATAATTTTAGTGATTGAAATTTTAATAACTCCATTTCATTCCGCAAACCTATCTGGACTTCATTACGATAATAATCAAAATTATCAAAGAAATATATAACATTTAACAATCAAATCAAATATTTACTGTGATTAACCAATCACACTTAGATGTCGATTTTAGTAAGTAGGATAACATGAGTCAGTTATATGAGGATAATGTGAAAAGTTCACAATGTGAAGATAAATGAATGATGAAAGAATTGTGTGTATTTATGTGTAAGATTGAGTTATTAATAGTTGATATTAGATGTTAATTTTCTTACATGAAAAATGGGGGGCGAAATCGTCGATGTGCTTGTAAATTGAGAACCATCACGTACATAATTGTATTGCTAAAATAACCCACATTAATTTCAACCAGAATAACGATGCATGTGAAATAAACAGGTTGGATAGAGAAAAGACCCGAATACTTGTTAATGAAAATTTACCGAGGAGTTGCTAGTTGAATACCATCCTTTCGGTTTTGGGCTGTTCTTGTTGGCCCATATATACAGCTCTTCTGCTGTCAATCTTTCTTTATGAGTGCTAAAAACCTTTTTTGAAATATGTTGGTCCCTTCGAAAATCGGTCATGTGTCCTGTTTTTAATGCATGTAACTATACCACCGACCTATCCTCAAGTTTTGTCAGGTTAACTGAGAATTTGGGAACATTTTTGAAACATTGTGTTTCTTCAACCTAACATTCAGTCGTTTGAAGTTTCTCCCACATAAGCTACATTACAACCACGACAGTTGATTTCATAGACAACATTCTGTTGTTCTTCCTTTGAAAGCCTACCCTTAATTTCCACTAACGCTGATCTTATGGTGTCACAAGCCTGAAAATACACTCTTACATTATGTTTGTTTAATTTAAACTTTATAATAAACTTAAACGGTAATGGTTGACGAAGTACAGTATACATTTATGTAACTTATTTTCTAAAAAAAAAAACTAAAAATCGCAATACGTAAAGTATCAACAAAATAGTATTTTATTATGACAACTCAAACTTCTATTTTATAAAATAACTCCAAATCCCTAATCGACCTTATGGTAAACACTACTATTTACATATACAAGAGTCAGTATCGTCAAAATATTTAACACAATGTAGCAAATAATTCACTGAATTTCAATGTTTTCATCACTAGTATTTTTTTTCTTGATAGGATAGAGAATAAAGAAGATACATCAATAGTTACATATGCTTCAATCTGAGTTTCTCAGCATTAAAGATCGAGATAAGTTTTAAGCTTTTTATAATTGCTCGTGAGTACACATAGTTAACATTCATAATTATTTGAATCGAGCAAATGTAAAACACGTAATTTATTTGTAATATTTAGTACAGTTAGAAAACAAATGAACCAAATGTTTGACCAAGACGTCAAATGTGCATCAAAAAGAGTTATATTTCACACGTTCACTAATTTGTGTATCGACCGGATTATAAATTAAAATTCATTACGTAGAATTCGCTGTGCACATTCACCACACACAAACCAGTGGTTAGTATACGCATACACACACTCGAATACACCTATATTCAAAACAAACTATTTACTTATACTTGTCACTAAGAGATTTACTATGATTAATAAATAATTTATTCATATAGTTATTTTCTTATAAAGTAAACAGCATACATATTTGTAACCAATCAGATACTACTCACTTGATTCAATGCTAATGGTTCTTTGTATAATATAAACGACCATTTTATTTCATTCAATTGATTTGTAGACGGAAATTGGAATAACCGTCCATTAGTATTATAATTTGGTGTAGTTAGTATTAAATACTTGTTGAATAAGAAGCAAATGAATTCTCGGTTGTTTTTAGCCTGAAGATAATAAATGATAGGAAAATTATGTTAAAAATACATTTGTGCTTAAAAATAGTGATTTTTATACGAATGAACGTTGAGTTATTTAACTTAGTATATGCATTTTGTTCTACATAATCCGGCTTGTGAAGGGGACGATTTCATTTTAGTTAGTCTAAAAAGTGACCCAGGAGACAATTTCAGCGCAATCGAAACCAGCATACACATGATGAATAGTACAAAGAATATATAAATGAAAGGAACCATAATAGGGATATTAAGAAACAATGTTAGAGACGATAACAGAGCACTGGTTTATCTGCGGCATATTTAAAGCAGATGTCTTTTTCACAGTTGAATTCGTAAGTCGATCTAAGCAAGACCACCATTGAAAACCTGGAAGCACTGGACAGACGTTTCGTCCTAGTATGGGATTTTTTTTTAATGAATAGAGCTAAAATACAGTGATCTGATCAAATGAATTAAATTTCAGTAAAAACCAGTAGAAAATAGTATGATCCGAAAATTGACATCATGTCAAAGTGGCGATGAGAAGCATTTTATAGGTCGAAACAGAATACTAACTCCGTCGAGGAACATAACAATTCATCGGATTTTTATCATACAAAAATATAAATATATCGCAGCTTACTTTATAAAGTGTACCACAATGAACTAAACATGGTCTTTCATGAGGATTTTGAGCTGTATTATCAGATAACCAATCTAAAAGCCATTTATCAGCGCCAATTAATCGTGAACGGAACCAGTCGATCCGATTAGGGTTATCTTTAGATCCAATTGCATCATCGATTGACTTTAAAAGCACAGACATCAAATTATTCACCTTAACAACTTCATCGTAGTCTGGACATGAAATATGCGTATTTGTTGCAATCTAATTTAAGGAAGAAATGAACACTAGACATAGAAACTAAATCATATCATATATCGACGTTATATTACATAAATAGATTAAACGTATAGCAAAATATACACAAATGCAAGGTGAAAAAACTTTATTGTAGACATTCGATTAATTTGACTGACATTTCTTATTATACATATTACGTTTTCGATACTCTGTAGCATATTATTCATAATTTAAATGATCATATTACAGTGTTAAGTAATTCAAATTTACTATAAGGACGCGTTAAACGAAGAGGAAAAAAAGGAAGTAACTATATAACTGAGTTCAAACTGCTTTCGTGGTTATCTTATTTTTCGAATAAGCCTTTCTTGTCATACTTACAAAACACCATAAGTCAGAGTATCAACTATAAAGGTTTCGATGGTAAGGTATTGAGGTTAATGAATAAACATCTTCTAGACTTCTAGGCATACAGATGAAATCCATAGACGGACGCTAAACAAATGAAACTTTCATTTTGAGCATAGTTGTATGAAATGACAATACTCCGTGGACAAGTTGAAAAGCTTTGTAAGCAAACGATCCATAATGTCAAATCTCATCATTTGAAATCAGTATGATCGATCTATTTGAAGTAAAATATTCTGAAAGTGAAATGACCGATTCTAACAAGCGCTGATGGAAACAACAAAGTGTATATAATAGTTTACAAACAAGGGTGTTGTAAAAATGTCATATTTGGCAGAAGAATTAATACATTAATCTCATTTTTACTATGCATAACTTTATTCATGACAAAAACCATCATCCGACCAACACATGTACTATGGTTCAAGTAAAAAATAAAAAAATCAATAACTTTATCATGTATTGAGACGATGAACACAATAATCCTTTCATGCAGTAATCATAAGATGAATTTCAAGAAAAATTCCGATCCTCCTTGGAAATCCAGTCACTGAGCTTACTTACATCCCAATGGTATGACAATAACGCACTACAAAATGATACGAACACTAGGGGATAAGTGATAACTATTCAAATGGTATTACATTCAGGACTGGGTTGATGAATCTTTATTGGGGTATAGGATCGTCAAATGATAGTTACGCCCTCGGCCGTACCAGGGCATTTGGGGGCCTATGTGAATAGAACTCTGAAGTCTTAAGAGATGGGTATCGAATTCGAGTCTGAGTGTGAAAACCAATATTGAAATTTAGGCCATTTCAAATAACGAGTTCTATAGCAAACATATATCGCAAAATATCAACTTTTAAATGTAAATAAACAACAACAAGATATTCGATCAGAATGTATATGCAGCAACAGAGAATGATTACTTAAATCGCAAATATCAACAATAGGAAAACACAAATCATGAAATAAGTAACTTCTGATGAGCATTTTATCTTACTATTTAAGAGGTTCTGATGTTGACATCTATGTATAAAACTCTTGAATAATGTACAATGATTATAAGACATACCTTTTCAACGATTAATTTATATTTTGTTATACGTTGCATTGGTTTCAACAGATATGAAGATAGGGGTAAACCTTTGATTTTAGTATTTTTTTCAAATATTTTTACCAATTGATTTAAACGATAATTAGACGATAGACAATGTTGTAAAGTTTCACATGCAACACGTTGTTGAATACAATATAGACGATATACCTTAAATTTAAGGATCTACAATGTAAATGAAACAAATCACAGACAATGATCAAGATAGAAACGTTTCAAGAATCCAAATATTCAGTTTAAAAAAAGAAACATAGAACATAGATAATGCCTCTAGTGCAGAATAACAGTTATAAAGCATTATTTCAAGCATAAAAGATAACAGAGAATCTTAATGATCATCAATATACAGAAATCAGCTGGAAGTATTGTTAGATGGAAGGATTGAAGATCGCTTTGCTTAATGGTTTTATTTTACGTAAGGACTCATGAAATTTATTTTTTTAACAAATAGTGAAGTTTCTTTTTCAAACTAATCTACAATATGACACGATTTTCACAAAACTTACATTCACACTATATAAACTGAAAACAGAGATATATACAAGCAGGTTACAAAAAAGTGCTTAATCACATGTGTGAGCTATGAACCGAGTTAGGAAGCGAAATAGAAACTATATTTCTAGAAAATCATATGTACCGTAAAGATTGCAAATGAGTGAATACATTTACGCAAACACAATTGGATGAATCTAAGTGTAGATTCTCCAACATTTAATGAAGAATTTCCAAACGAATGTTTATATTAAGTAAAAAGACTTTAGATGATTTAACAGTTATACATAGGTTATATATACATTAAAGGTCACATCCTTACAGTTTTTTACATCTCCATTTACCCAAACAACATACAGATAAGTATCGACTGGAATACAGTTCAGAAGTAACCATTCTGTTTATTATGATGACAGAGTGAATTCAAGTGAATGGATTACACTTGGATTCTTCATATGAGTTCTAGAAACAGAATTTATTTACCAAACAGTATACTAGATACTTAGTTACAGATGTTTCTTTTTTTAATACCAACGTTAAAGGTTCAAAAATAGCTTTTATTGTAGTTTTCTCAAAAAATTATGATCCCATATTGATATGCTTGAACTAAATCGATTCTGCGGTAACGAACGAAAGCCAATGACACAATGACACGATAAACTATTCTTATCTGTTGTCCCAGGCCCCGCTAACTAGATGAAGAAGTCCAAGGCAAGTAGGGGAATATATATGTATTCCGTAAGCAGCCGAGTACAAGCAATCAAATAAGGGAAAAAGTCAAGCGCATTTATACAGCAACAATTTGTCCTTGAGCATCATTAGTAAATAGCACACACAAAGAAACAATGGACCAATAGCGTTTAAGATAGTTTACAAGTGGGAAATATGACGTGAAGGTAAAAAGAGCGCGTTTGGCGCGAAAACAGCTAAATTCAAATTTCCAAAATAAAATTACAAAACTAAGCCATTTACCAAGTAAGTTCTGGGGATTTGACATCCCCAACACATATTTGGTCTTGGAAGGTTAATGATGATGATATTTAGAGGTGGGGGTTCGAGTTGCGAAGGAAAGTCTGGTAATAGGGAGAAAAAAACTTGGAAAGGAGGGAGGTGGGTAGTGAAAATGACAAACAAATGTCTAGGTGAATTTGTCACAAACGAATTACAATTTCCAGGTAATCATGCAGTTACAATAGCCAAGTGTTGATGGATATGACTTTTTGTAGGAAAGTGCCATTATTCGGGGATAAATGTCATTTCAAAATAAATTAAGGTTAACAGGTGTTTATATCTGCTGAAAATATTATCAGTGTCTTTCACATGTTGATACTATTGAGGATCTTAGATGTTTAGTTGTGATTAATTTCGTCCATTGAGTAGCTATTATTTCATGACAGTTGATCAGGACAATCGTGTATGAGTTTGAAGAGATATGATTAGAAGCTTTAGCTATCTGCCAGCGTCTAACATTCTTTATTTCTGTTGTACACTACAGTTTTTTGATACTGTACCTATTGTAGGAAGGTAGATTGAATAAAATATTTCTTGATCGTATATATTTCGATGACAATTGGTTAATTTTAGTAACCTAAGCTTTAATATTCCTGAATCGGCCACATCAAAACGATGAGGAAATCTGGAAAATATTGGAAATAATGAATAAGGAAAAAAAACACTTACATACATGTTTCAAAAGGATTCGACTAATCAACTGAGGAGATGAATCGTCTTTAACATAATCATTTAAATCACTAAGAAACAAGAAACAAACAAAATAATAACAAAAATGAACTCACTGACGAAACAAAACGACCCTTTACGGTGACAACTAATTAAACGAAAAGCATTAAAAGCAAAACTCAGTTAAAAAACGGATAAAAACGAACTACGAATCGAATGGATGTCTCTAATTATCCGATCTATTAGCGATTTCTTGAATAAAGACCGAGAAAAGTAATGAAATTACATTCTCTTGTACAATGATTGAATAATTGATCATTCTAATTATTATTGTTATTGCTGTTGATTGATTCAAACGTATAAAGGGAACTAATTATATGTAGAAAAAATATTGACATCCCTCTTTGTTACTTCCAAGATTACTATGATACTAATTTAATATAAGGAAATTATCTATCCCCATTCCTCTCTCTCTCTCTCTCTCTCTCTCTCTATATATATATATATATATATATATATATAATATTTCAAAGCTATTAATAGTTAACATTTATGATCGATTAACAAATATTGAGATTGGTTTATTTATTCTAATCCATTGGCGGATAAAAAGTGATGACTACTGGAGCGGATCAGTAGTGGTGAACATAGAGTCAGTAGTGACAGATGTGTCTAAGTTTCTGTTACGTTAGAAAATATTACAATATCGCCTAAAACTGGCGAACGGAATGAAAGGCAGAAACACAACAAGAGGGCAAGCTAAGTTATTCCACTGAGCCCTAGCCCTGCTAACTAGAGGGAAAAGATCAGATTTAGTCGAGGAAAATATACATTCCACACGCAGTTGGAAGCACAAAAAACAAATACACAACTCATGCACATACATACAGTAAAAAATGTTACAAAATAGCTTATTAAGAGAGGAAGCAAACATTTAAGGTCCTTTCAAATGGAAAATATAAACTGAAGGTAAAAGCGGAGGCTTTTGGAGCGAAAATGAGACATTCAAATTCCCAAAGTAAAATTACAATAAAGAGACGTTTGCTAAGTGGTTTCTGGGGACTCAGCACCCCGATCTTGTATCCCGTCAGCACAGTTAGATGAGATTAAGACAGTGAATAAAAGAAATAAGACTATTTCAACTGATACATTAAAGTGTGCTAAGAATAAATATTGATAAAGAAATTGAATTATTTAGCTTACCGACAAAACTCAGTCGAAGTATCGATCAATTCATTCCAATGAGGGAAAATATCATTCAACTGTTGCAAAGTTAACATTTTTGATGCCTTCATTGGTTTATAGAAAACCTAATGTAGACCAGAAATAGAGAAAAAATTACACAATTAACAGTGAAGTTATCAAAATATCTAAGTCTATGAATCATTGGTCACTTGTAATTACATAGTCAAGACTGTCACAACCATTTTGATGATTAGGTAAGTAAACAAGTACAGCTTTGTTGAAATATCATTGTTTTTCTTTAAAATGTAATATAGATCATAGTTCTTTGTGTTGTGTTCGATAACACCATAGTTGTGAAAACCACTTCCTTATTCAGAGATAAAACACATCACGTGTTATAAATGGATTGCATATATGGCTTAATAGACATTTAACGTATTTTATTTATGCAGTGAAATAACTACGAAATTTGTGACTGCTTGACTGATTAATTAACAAACTAATCGTAATCTTCACTAACGTACAAAAGGAACTATTCAACTAAAATGAATAACAATTGTAAAGTGACGCTTTGAAACTAATTCATATGTACTTTTGACCATGAATACCAGTTCATTTAGCTTTAACATCACTTGTGTATATTAACTTGTAAAAAAACCCCACATAATATTTTGCTGTAGCAAAATTTCAAAATAACCAGTATTGAAATTCAGTAATGTACCGTTGACGTATGACAATGTCAACTCAGTTTACATTTAACTAACTATTTATGAAATATTAGTTATATTACATAACTAAAACAAAGGATATGGTCTATTTGGAAGTGAAATCGATTAAACTTGGTTGTTTCATAAATTACACAAATTAAATATAAGTATAAATAGTTTCAAACATCTAAATAAAATATAGTGAAAAAAGAAGCAATTCGAACAAACTTACATCTCTCACTTCAATAAGACTATTATTGTAGGCTAATTCCGTTTTGATAAGTTCTTTAATAGCAAAATCACGTTCACGTAGTTTTCTAGAAATATCAGTATCCACTTAAGATGAAAAATATATAAAAATAATACTGAAAATAGTAGAAAAAGTGTACGAAATACCTAAGACGAAATTGGAAAGTATATCTTTAAATAATTAAAATCCAAAATATTGAAAAAAATTTATCCAATTATAAATTCCATTTACAAAACAAAAAATACAATAACTTATCTTACATAGTTATTGTTGATTATCTGCATTCAATTTCTTTGTCATCTTATGTTAGTCCATAGAAGAAAGTTACGTAAGACATAATAGTTGATACAAGATGAATGATGAGAGATGCAATAGATGTTATACAAATAGACAATTTTATATTATACATAGTAATGGTTATGATAATGGATTTAATCAAAAAGGTGGAAAAATACTCAGAAAACAAATGATAATTGTCAAGTATTAAGACGAAAGCTAGGAGAGAGTTGATAAAGTCTACATTTAAATATGAGATTGCTTAGTAATCAGCACAACGGATTCTTATAAATATTGAATTAGGACCTATAAAGGTCAACCATATAACATTTTATGATTAATACTACTGTATAGAAAACTACATACAGTTTATAATTCAAATAATCTACAAAAACTAGGTGACTGACGAAAACACTGATTCATTCAGCAATTGAGAAACAAACATTCACCATAAGAAATATATCATTTTTAGAGTAAGAAAAAAGCTTAAAAGGATAGTACACCACAAAAAGAAATGAATAAAATAAATATTATGTAGTCCATAATGGTAGTAACCTTGGTAAAAACGTTTGAATATTAGTAGTTGCGAATAGAACAAACATCTACTATTCCGAAGTTTAGGTTAAATAAAAATATAAACCTATGTAAATAAAAGAAATATATTAGTTTATGACATCAAGCTAATGGAGGAAAAATTGCAAAAACAGAACAAACAATCACGCATTGGGATGCTTACGTAAATATACAACAGTGAGTAAATTTAAATTCACCCAAACTTCAGGCAACCGATCAACAAATAGGTATATGAGATTTAATTCGTTTTTTCTTAAAAATCAAGCAAATGAACTGAAAATAAGACCTGTCTTAAACTCAATAGAGTAAAATTATTTTAGTGTAGAGATATCATCTCGCTTGGCCATAGATATTCAACAAATGTTAGACGGTATTAATATTTGTTAATATGACAACAGTGAGAAAATTAAAGAAGTAGTGGTCAGCTAATGATAACAGAAATGAAAAAAACTACACTTAGGTGAATAGATTGATGAAACATTGTTAGTTGTCTCGACAGCCAATCAGAAGATTATTGAAAAAAAACTACGGTTTAAAACATGTATATTTTCATGACTTTTTGTTTGATTTCTGCAATCAACCTGTCATTGGAACGTATCCATAAAAAAACAGTTAAGAAAAGTCAGCTGGTAAACAAGTATACACTGTAGCCAGAAAAAATTATTCATCATATTTAACATTTTGTTTGAATCATTACTTGCATGATAAATACGATCTATTTTGAGCTTGCCAACTAGAAAGATAAACCGAGCATTAGACAAATGATTAATAATAATGATATGTTTGTCATAGTCTAATGATGTAGAAGTTAGGATTTTTAACGTATCGTAATATGGCTTAGATTGTTGCCTTAGTGAGTAAATTCATAAAAGCATTATATTAAAACAAGTTTGAATAATGTATTAATTTAATTCGGTTATTTCTTTTCTGAAGTAGCGATCAATATTCCATTTATTAGGATATTATTTATAAATTACATACATATATTGATTTTCCGTATATGATAAGTAAACTATCTTTAGAATATGCACTAATCATTATATGAATGGTTTTGACTTATCACTAAGTATTACAACTTTGTCACCAGTTACTAAAATATGCTGGCAAATCTATTCAATAATAAGTATGAATAATATTACCATACCGATAATAAAATCGATATATATATATATATATATATATATATCAGTCGCGATCGGTTAAGGTTCAGTCAATTAGCCGATCACTGTTAACGGTAACAAGCCTCAGTTTAAAAGAAAATAATGAAGACCTGACAACACTGGGAATTTCTGTTATTCTACTTTGTGACAATGTACCAGTCAATATTCCCCAATAAATCTGAAGTAAAACCGTGAACAATTAAATGTAACTGGAAACAAGATAAGGTGTATTCACTCGAACGCAATATAATAATTAACACTCTGCATTATCGACAAAATTAAGATTTGATGTTGCCGGAGAGCATTAAACTTCATCAGGCACTTAAAAGACTTCGGGGAAGAGGTTATTTATGTAGAACTCATCTCCAAGCAAGTTGTCAGTAGCCAAAGATTAGTTCAACTTTTTACCGGTTAAAATAACATTTACCAAGAATTTATTTTTTTTAAATTTGAAAATGCAAACTTCAAATAAAATATGAGAATTTTGACAATTATTCCTGTGTCCAGTATAATGTTTATGGACTGAGATATGGATTACATTTTCTATATACACTAAAAGTGGTTTATTGTATTTGGCGGTGGGGATATGTGATCAAAGACGTAGGTACCTAATTCACAGTTCATGGATATAGTAGACGTATCAGAGTTGTCAATGTCATGGACAAGAGATCTTAGATTTATAGTTTCCCACTGCTAAACAGAGGATAGTAAACAAGAGTATTCATTTTGTATAATAATCACTATTATTATTTTGCTCATATTATTTGAAACATAAAACTTTTTACACATTGAAGCTGAAATAAAGAAATATGTGAATTGAATTAGTATAACAGTAATAGTAATAATAATAATAATATTGTCAATAACTGTAGTATATAATGCATTGATTAGAAGTAATATGTTTTGTACTGTATTGTACGAGAAAAAAATTAACAACAAAGATGAGATTTAACAACTTCTAAAGATGGACATGATAAAATTACAACATTTTTTAAATAAATAATCATGCAGAATTCGTCAAAACAAACATATATCATTAAAGTATATATATGCATACATCTCATAAAAATATATACAACTATTTCATACATATGGATAAATGATAGTTATACATTGTGTATATACCATGTCACTTCAATTGTTTTGCAAACAGAAACTGATCAACTAATCTATGTGGCTGTGCATTTTATAAACGAAATCACCCTACTTATATATCGAAGAAGAATACAACTGTAATCAAAGAGAATGAGAAATAAAAATATTCTTTGGTAATTTCATTTCCTCTGATACTTTCAAAATACATTAAGAATAACAAAAACAACGGGTCAAGAAAAATGAAGATAATATAGCTTAACAGTAGTGCTAAAAAGCAATGTTATTGATGAAACCGGTTGTCACAACGGTGGTCACAATAATGAAAGTGTGAAACTGACCGATAATCACAACGACAATAAGAACAATACTAAGTGAAGAAATTCATAAAACAATGAACAAGTATCAATTAATAAATATTTATATAAATGAATACATCCAGTTTTCATTGATCTGTATTAATTACTTGTCAAAATAAAATAGATTAGATGGTGGTTAGTAACGCACAATGCATATATGTATAATGGAATGGTTAGTGTGCACAAACATACACATATAATTAGGTTAACAAACATCGACACCGAAACAAGTTGATAAAAAAAGAAAACATGAGCAAAGCATACAGAAAGTATAAGCGTACAAGCAGATAAGTTCAATTAGAAGGATGTATAATTTACGTTATTTTGGAGGAAAAATCATTGCATTTAATAACATAAAAAATACGTACATATATATATGAATTACCATTACAATATCAGCGCATATTGACGTGTGATTCACATAGAAGTATTAACCAGTAGTCAATGTTGATTGATGTAAGGCGGTTTTACACAAACACATAGACAGATAGTGAGAAATTACGGAGATCACAGGATTGAATTCGAATTTAGCAAGATATAGATAGTAAAGAATCAATAAAAAACAAAACAAAAAAGCATATTGAGACAACTGAAATAAAACTCATTAAGAAAATGTTAGATACTGTGGGAAAGGACAGGATTGAGTGATAAATTTCTGACAATCAACAAAAATGAATGCAATCACTGAAATTTCCATGTTCCGATTAATTATACGTGTGTCTTTTATCAAGCGTTATCTACAAATAAAGTGTGGTATGTGTATAATAATAATATTGTTGTACTGATTGTATTTTCAGTAACTGATACTGACATAAATAAAAATTACATACGCAAGAAAAAAATCTATTGAATAGTACGTCAAATACACCATAGGGGTTCAAATGAGAGGAGTATAATTATAGTCTTGTCTGATCGAATTAATAGAACAAGTCAACCACTAGACTTTAACAAGCTCAACGATACACTAACGACAGATAGATAGATGTAACTGGTTCATAAGGTTAAAGTGATAAGATAAAAATGTAACTTAAAATAGAGAATATTTATGTTAAACAACAGGGATTTCGGAGATGCTGTGCTCCCTACATTTCTTTCAAAGACATATGCTGACAATGAGATAAAACCACCTAGTCTGAAGAACGTATCTCTAAAAAGCATTTAAAACTTGGATATTTAGAGATGAGACACTGTAACATTATCAGATTTACAAGAATAACGGTTGAATTCATTTAAATAATGCACTGGGGTTTTGAGTCAGAAAACAGTTTCGTTCTGTCATTTCAGCTGACTAACATGAAAAAACTAGTGTCCTACGACGTAAATATTACTTTATCATACTAAGAACGTGTCAAGTAAAGCGCATTAAGTCAAGATGGAAAACATTACAACACGGCGAAAGACATATATCCAATAAATTACCTCAAAATAACTACAATTGAGTGACTAAAAAAACGAGAACATAACCCTTGTTACTGACTACGATACACTTAGATGACTTGACAACGTGGATTTGTTCCTGGCCGTTAAATTTAAGCTTACATTCGAGATCCATAAGACAACAACAGTCAATCGTTAACCAGTCAAACATAAAAAATGATATGTTCAAAATGGCTGTCCATGTAAAATACGTTTCGGCAAATAAGAGCACGGCCAGTTTGTCGATAATTAGTTTGACCGGTGGGATACAAGAAATGGGGATGAACCCTGATTACTAATACGTAATATAGTCGTGAAACAAGAATTTCAAAAACATCATAGTGAAAATCTTCACGAAAATGTTGGGTACTTGTTCATCCAACAGAGAAAACCCAATATCAATAATAACATCTATTTATGTACATACAGTTTACGTTTGAATTTGTTGAGGTAACGAATAATTATTCTATGGTCAATGACTAAGTCAGTTATCTATAACGTTGGACTAGGCACATATATGAATCAGCCCAAGTTGCTATATTTCAAAAGCACATAACAAGATGAACGCTAAATTCATAGAAGTGATTACTTCAATAGTAGTAATATGTATTGTTATATCCTAACGAAGATTAAATTATGAATAACTTCTGGGAACTAATTATAGACTGTTATTATATATAAATTCTTATGGTATAAATGTTAAGTATCTTGATTACATATATGTATATTCCTTTAATAATAAGCTTTTATTGACTACTGACTACTATTAAATGATATATTGGGTGTATGCTACTGATGTCAACAGATACAAGTAGTATGTGTCATCAATAGAAAGTGAAACGCCTGGAGGCAGAAGGTTGAGATCAAAGGAAAGAGAACGAGAACAGAGAATTAATGGTGTGGAAATAAAAGAACAATGAA
Source organism: Schistosoma mansoni (assembly GCF_000237925.1). NCBI lineage: Eukaryota > Metazoa > Platyhelminthes > Trematoda > Strigeidida > Schistosomatidae > Schistosoma > Schistosoma mansoni. Next base: position 78,231 of record NW_017386102.1, on the reverse strand, counting down.
GCCTGAGACGATTGATTGACATTTCGCAAATGAAGTATTTACTGTATGGTTCTCAGATTTTACTAAGATGTTCTGTAATTTTTTATTCATATACATTCCATTGTCCTCAATTTATTAGTTACAGTCTCTCACCATGACAGCCATCTTTTGGTTTGATCTTGTGTAATTGTTTTTTCTTATTTTATGGTATGATGTGGTCTGGTTTGCCTGTATAGAAACCAAGTATGTCTGAAATATATGATTCATACAGTTGAAGCTGATATCGGTGTTCTGGACTCAACAAACAGGGCTAGATGAGAAGGACCAATAAAGACTCCAGGCTGATAGTATCGGTCAACGCGTCATTGGTTTGACACAGTGTCGTATTCTGATTGGCGAATAAGTCACGTGATAGTTAACCGGTCCACTCTCTCCACTCCTGTTTAACTTATTCGTTGACATGTTTTTACAAATAACACTTTTTGAACCTTTACCGGGAGACTACTCACTTGTGGACTTAGAATACACCGATGACACAGTTCTACTTGGTGAAGACGCTGACGAAATGCAGTCTTCCGGCCACTATAAGCAACTATGCAAGCATGTTCGGGGTGCGATTTTCCACCTCGAAGTGCAAAATGTTACTTCAGGATTGGGTTGCATCGGCACCTGAACAAGGAGTGAAGTAGTTGAGTGTGTTGACCGCTCCATTTGTCTTGGGAGTCTCATCAGCCCTTGTAATCTGGTGTGTGACGAAATCTCAGCACGGATAAAGAAGGCTCGGCTAGCTTTTGCTAACTTGCGTCATTTATGTTGTAGGCAAGATATTCATCTACCGACCAATGGATTGGTTTACTGTGCAGCAGTTCGTTCCGTCCTATTTTATGGCAGTGAAACGTGGCCGGTAAGAGTAGAGGATATTCGTAGGCTTCTAGTATTCGATCATAGGTGTCTTCGAAGCATCGCTCGTATATCCTGGGACCACCAAGTAAGTAATGCAGTTGTTAGGAAACGGGCACTAGGTAAGTACGGCAAATCGATCGATGAAGTAGTGAGCTTTATCAGTAGAGATGGCTGGGACACGTGTTACGTATGCCCAACAACCGACTGCCCCGACGTGCGATGTATTATGATGTGGGAGTAGGTTGGAAGAGAGAGGTAGGGACGGCCAGACCAACATGGCACAAATCCATGAAGTCACTGAAAAGTGAACTGAGCCATGTTGGTAGGTGTAGACTGCCTGGTTGGGATTCGCAGGATGATAGCAATCGATGGTTAGAGACCTTGAATGACATGTCTCCAAATGGTGGGGGTGCACCCACACTTTGTGTTCTCCCGAATTCTAATCCGACTTCTTCATGTTCCTTTGGTTCTTCTCTTTCTAAATTTATTTCACTGGATTATACTCCTTTAATAGCGTGTTCGAAACCTAATCTCTTCGGTTACTGCTTATACTTGTACCACCTCTATCACTATGGGATTTGAATCGACAACTATATCTCTGTGCTAATGTGGTATAGCAGCTTGAACTGATGTATGCATGTACAAAGTTGTACGTTGTTACTGTCTGCCTGCTCTTCAACCGACCTGCCTGGCATGGCAGGATCTTGAGAAACGATAGTTCCAACCAATATAGCCCAATCGGTTCATCACGATAGACAAGCCAGACCACCACGTCAAGGTAGCAGCAACGTTGACTAAGAGAGATAGAGTTGAAGGTTCTCGATATTTGTGATATTTAACATCAATAAGATTCAATACTTAGAGTTCAAACATGACGCTGTTGTATTATAATGCCTCCCAAAGAGTGGTTTTGTTTGACAGTAAATCTATCTGTGTGACATGAACATTTAATTGATGCAAGGACAAGCAATGTAAATTGTGAGTATGATAAATAGTCAAATAGCAATAAGACTGAATTATTGAATTAAGTTAACCTCAAACAATCAAATGTATCGATTTGAAAAACATATACAATGCATTAGAATAACAACAAGAATATGGATGAAAAACAATCAAATTTCACATAAAGACGGAGGTAAACTGATGAAACGAATATGCAATCAATAATATGTTCACATACAAATGATAATGTTGGCCTTGAACAAATAAAACTAGCGAATAAACTAGAGCCTATTTATGATTTAATCCATATTGAGACAGAGAAGCTTGAAACCGTTTTCTTGTCACAGGAGATAGATAAATGAAATGCAGAATAGTCAATACTCAGGATTTCAAATGAAACAATCACGAAGCGATAAGATGACTTTATTTATCTATCTTACGGTGATTAAACGTGCATGGATAAACCACTATTATTTATAATTTAAAAGTTTACTGAATCAGTCTATGATCTTTAAACTAGGACAAAATTAGCAATAAGTCAGGATTACCCATTTTATAGTGTACTTTTCACTGAGGATAGGAGTAATATTTAGTGAATAGAGGCAAAATTTGGTAAGTTAGCAAATTTCGTCGGTAGACTTGATAGTGAGAATTGATTAAGGGTGCTTCAGTTACATCATTGTTTATGATTGTCTCAACTTTGGAATAATAATTGGTTTTCAATAATAATTGACCTATTTCGATTCTCACTATGAAACATCTATGCCTAATAATTATAATACATAGTTTGAGTATGATATAAATTTCAATATTTTGCAGATGTACCAAGTCACAAAACAAAACGTGTTTGATTACTGTAAATGATGAAGTACCAATTGATGTTGAGGATATGTGAATAACTACAATTTAAAAGAAAACAGATTTTGGTTTGTTAGAAATCATTAAGGTCTTGACAACAATCATGAAGTTTAAGTAAATGCTATTGGACAGTTGTCTACAGATATTAAACATAAAATAGATGTATCGGTATATTTGAATCTGAAAACCCATCATAAAAGATTTCAAAATTAACTATTCTAAATGGAAGGTGAGTAGTTTCTAATACAGATACATTATCATGAAAGAATACTATTCAGGTAAAAAATATTATACTGAGATTCCCTCAAGACACACAAGTATTTGTCGAAATGAGTTTTCACGCTAAAAAAGAATGGTTAATTTTAACTTTAAAATCAACGTCTGGGAAACTTAACGTCTTAGCAAAAAGTAACAACAATGCTTCTTGGTTACCCACTCGATAATTCTATCCATTTATTTATTTATATTAATTAATTTGAAATGATAATGACTGTCAATGATTAGCAGTATGTGTAACTAGACATCAATGGGAAGAAAATGCTTTAAATCATCAGGAAAACAATACTTAAAGAAACTTGTAGTTACGATAGCGAAAATGGAAAACACTAGACATATAAATAATAAGTGTTCGAAGTAAAGTCTTCCATATTAAGACGCAAGTCAATAACATAAGAATACATAAGATGTGCTAAATTAACATCTAGGACATTGGAAACCACAGATTATTAAGTGTCGACCAATAACAATGAAATCCATTGGTTGCATTCAGCTAATATGGTAGCTGATAAGTTGATCGAATATGTCAGGTCAGAATTTTAACTTATGACCTAAATGTTGAACAATAGGTGTTACGAAAGAATAAAGACTACAGTGATTATATTAAGGATATCAATAGTTAGAAATATAACCGTATGCGAAAATGATAATTTTCACAGTAGGCTAGTTCAAGCAACATTGCTGTTAAACAGGACCACAAAAGAAAAGAACAAATGAAATGGAAGGCGAATGTATTGTGAAAATATCTAAATGGAACACATTTCATTAAAAAAATATTAGCTTACTTTGTGCAGAAACAATAGGGTGTTGATTCACGGAATTCGAAGATTTCTCAGTCTGTGAAGGAGGATTGTACGGACGTACATAATTAACAGGGAATAGTCCTTCTGCTCCAGAATTTTGAAGTCGCCCACGCCACCATTCAGGTTCATCTCGACCTAGTACTGTGATAATAGCACCTTCTTCAAATGTTAACTCATCTGCATGGACAGCTTTATAACTAAAAATAGTTTGCATCATTTCCACACGATTTGATTGTGTTTGCTGACTTTGTACAGAATTATCGTTAAAAGAATTCGATGTAGTAATTGCTTTTGATGCTAATGCTTTCAAACTGGTTGGAGTATTTTCAATTTGATTATTAGTAGGACTTATTAGTTTGGATAAAAGTTTTTGATCTTTGAGATAATTTGAAAACAAAATAATAATTACAGGTGATAGATCGTTAAAGAATCACTAGCAGTAATCGACAAACTACATTACGATAAAACGAATTTGAATAAAAAAGAATTACAGAAGAATCGAAATAATGTACCAACAATGATGCGAACGAAGAATGGAGATTTAAGAAAATGGTCCTAAAAGGAAGAGTGGAAAGACATGTATGGAGCAATAATGGGAATCAGGATGAATCTGCCCGATTATGATCGTTTCTAAGTAATCTCACCAAAACTCTCGCACAACTGATCGCAGTTATAGAGCAGAAGCTAGCCAGGTGATCTCTATTCACCTACGCGGTTCAGTTCAACAACTTATGTCATCGCTTTTATTTGACTGCTCCTAGCTTTCTTTAAATTAACTCCGTCGATCCATGATACGCGACCAATACTTCAAAAACATTTATAATCAAAAGTTTTCAGACCTACATTAGTCTATATTGAATGAGTTGGTGATTTTTCGAAAATATCAATTTAGTTCGTAAATACGTGTAATGAACTCAATAAGCAGTTTTGTTAATGAGATAATAAATGTATTTATTGAATGCATACGTCTATCAGTATACACAAATGCACTTATTCATTTCATATTAAACAATTAATACTTGACAAACTATCCTTCTATTTTTGATGATTGAATCGATTGAGATTTCATTGATTAATTTTAGAAATTCAAGCCGGTTGACTGACATTTTACTCAAGTTTAAGGGTTGTAATCTCACTAATCACATAAAAAAATCTTTTCAAAAGAGAACGTAAACTCAGTTATTGAGCTGTATTGCATGAAATTGATTATTATGAATGTTATTAAAGTGGTGGTGAAAGGCATCTTTAGAACGGTATTACTAGATCGAAAAAACAGGCTTGTCACATGAAGGTTATTTCAATAGGCATAACTTGAAGACATAACATTATGAACACAAAGAGGAGGAGGAAAACAAGATTCTGATTTATATTTGAGAACATCCCAAATCTCATGATCATAAAATCTTCAAAACCACACCCAGTAAGTTGAAATGAATTGACGAATCTACTCCAAACTGTAATGTTCAAAGATGTTATGATATAAAATGACCACAATGCTTCATTCAGCTACTGTAAGTCGAACGAAGATACTATTATACCATGGGAATAAAGATTCACCGAGTTAAGATTAGACGTGAATTAGTTCTAAGGTGAAATTAATGAAAGCAAGAAAAAATAATAATAAAATAACGTTTACCAGATGAGTTAGACGATCCATTCACTGTCAGTGGTGTAATAAGTCGAACGAAATCAGCCGGAAACCAACCAATTTGACGAATATGACCTCTTTGCTATGTAAAAAGTAGATAAAATGACAAAGATTACAATGGAGATGAACATAGGACTCTCCGTATAACAAAGCTAACATTGAAATTATATATACACGTAACCGGAGTTGAAAAAGAAATAAGCAATTCATCAATTAGAAAACATTACATAAAATGATTACTGTGTATGCATATAAATGACACTTTGAGACGAATGCAAATTATTTGCTTAAATTAAGCTAAGATGATAAAAAAAATTCCAGCTTTATAGTATAAAATCACTGTTCATAAGCAAGGAGTAGCAGTAGAAAGTGAAAAGTTGACTAATTGAACAAACGCTTCAGTCCGATCAAATATTAATACACATCACACTAAATTGTTAAATGAAATCCTATGATAAATATTTAAAATAAAAGGAGGAAAAGACTGTCTATTTGACATATTGTGTAGAGATTTAGAACAGTAAGTGATATTTATTTGATACTTCAAACATAAGATTTCCCTACACTCATCTATATCATCCAATAGAAACGGTTATTTATTAATTTTGGAATATTTCATTTATTTCCATGAGAATAACTAGGTTTCAAAGGATATAGTCAAAATTTTAGTACAATCCAGTTAAATTATTGTAGCTGAAAGGGTCAAATAGAATGTGAAGTGTAGAAAAAATATGTTTATTTACCAATCTAGAAACTTTTTGGATAGATTCACATGAGATGTATTATGTAAGCATAAATCTATATAAAACTACGAACTGTAATATCATGATTTGTTTTATAGAAGTTTGGGTACTCGTAAATTGTTTCTTTTTCTCTCGGAAAACACATACTATAAAGTAGAATTTACTTTTAAGACATTTAAAAAGAGTTTTTATTTCAAAAAAGTATTCATGAAAAATTGAAAAGATTTAAACATGATGTTTGGAAATAAGTTGAAATGTCACATATTTAAATAATTGTCATAAATGGTCAGCTAATTCCTAGACAAACTGCCATTTGAACTTTTATAGAACTTATGACTACTTTCTAAATGAATGATTTTCAATTTACAAACAATTTAAAGTATAATATTTTATGATCAGACGGAAATTCGTAAAGACTGATCTACTTGAAACTTTATAAATTAAAAGTAAACTAACTTGTATGTGGTTATTGTATTGGATTTAAACAAAGCTATAGCATTGGAAGTTACTGTATAACCGATCTGAGTACATCACTACGGAGAACTGTTGAAGGAGATTTGACAAGCTAGGTACTACGTTTTTAAAATCATTCTTAATATATATTTAAGGAGGGGACTAGTTGAAATAAGAGCGATAAACTAAAGTAGTGATTAGGAAAAAGTGAAATAACGATAATAGATTTACAACTGTAGAGAAAAGAAATGTAGTTTTATTCATAACAGGGAATAATTGTACCAGAAAGGTGTATACTGTAAGCATACGTGCTAAGTATTAGTTTGTATAACCATATTTTTAATTAGTCTATTTAAAACATACTCATAAGAGGGCTAGTGAAGCTTTTTTTGAAACCAGCACACACGAAGAGGAGGAACTATATTACGTTTTATGAGTATGTTCTGCAGAAGCTAACAAAAGAGATTGAAGGTCAGCATCCAGAAAACAGTTAGATGTGAGGTGTTTACAGCTATCAAAGTCAGTGCAATGAAGGGTGGAATTCAGTTATACCTCCAGAACGAGCTTGAGAGGTGAACTAGTTTTCCACAGTCAAATAAAAGCAAAAATACATAAATAGTTTCTTGTTAAGAATGAAAAGATTTCAAGGGTATATATTAATTTTACATAAGTCATTTCGTTAAGTTGTCTGTGGCTCTCTTACCCTAACGCCTTAACGTTAACAATTAAACTCTAACAATTAATATGTCTAGTGTTTCTATACATACATTCAGCTCCACCTCGTTCCGACACTGATTTATGGGCGTTTTCCCTAACATTTTGTAAGTACATGATCGCGTTCGCCTCACTTAAATTTATCTTGATGTGAAAGACTATTAAATTCACATCCCTTTAATACTGGCTAAACAATTAAAATGATCGACATGGAATATATTCGGACGTTCAACATTGGCTCAGCAGCGTAGCTCAGCTTTAACGAATGAAGTTCAAACTTCAGACTAATCGGTTGAAAGATTAATGTTCCAACTATTAAACTACAATACTATGGAAGGAATATTTACTAGCGCTTTTAACAGTGAATGGTGTTTGACATGGAAGAAAAGCCAAAAGTGATTATTCAATAAATATGAATCCAACGCAGTGATTGTATACACGTGATAAGTGAGTCACGTGAAACCAGATGGTAGTTGAGCCAAATGAAGTGAGCAAAGCAAGTATAAACTTGTGAGTGCTTATAAATAACAGTTGAATACCTGAATCAATAAGCCACAACTAGCGATTGTACAATGAAGGTGATGATGGAAAAACAATAAAAATGCAGACTAATTTGGACATATACGTGTAGCTAACGAAGAATAAACAATTCAATCAATTTTAATCAAAAAACATGTTACCACCGTACAAGCAGTTTTTATACTTTCTGTGAATGATGTAAAATAAAAATGCAATTTTAAGAAAAATCGAAAGATTAGCATAAAAATACAATTGAAGAAAAAATGACTCGGATCAAGTGATTAGAAAGTAACACGCACACATAGACGCAGTAAAACGAAATCATATAAGACAAATGTATCTGGGCATGCTCAATTTTCTTATATCTTCAACTTGTTTCAGTTCATATATACCGGTAAGAAAACAGTTACTTCACTAAATAATTGAAACAATTTAAATCAAGAAAAAAAAAATGACAAGGAGGAAAAAAGACATAGTATTTATCAATAGAGGCAGCCAATAGATTGCAGAAAATAATTCATGGTAAATTTGATAACAGCCAGTTAATCAACAAACAATTAATCTTCATTATCAATCAAGTTTAAATTTGATCCAGAGAACACCTTGATGCCAGTGATCCGTAACAAGAATAATCATGTTGATTGAAGAAGAGAATAGGCAAGATAGTATGGAAATATAAGTTATGAAATAACCCAGCAAAACAATAATCATACATGCGAAATAAGGTGATTTAGATATTTAACATATAGAAAGGGGAGAAAAACAGAAAAGAGAACAGTTAATAAATGAAAAAGCTGAATTGTTTATATTGTCTTAAAAGTATACTGTTATTAATAAAAGGGATGATAAAGTACTAATTACGTGGACTAGTGAAAATGATTTTCGTATATATAGAGAAGTGCAATCGTTGGTAGAAATAACAAAATAATTTGACTCATCCATCAGGTATTTGGGTGTGAAGCATACTCTAAGTGTGAGGATACTTGATACCATCCGGTTGCCGGAGTAGGTGGAGAAGAGCTCGTACATAAAACTTAATGGGTGAGAATCAAAAGACTTAAACAACAAGCTAAGAAGGAAACTATCGGTTTATTATTTATAAGCGTTTGCATTTTTCACCGTTCAAGTTACAGGCTGTAAACGATGTCTCTATTAATCTATGGGTTATCCTGAGAGGATTGCATCGAAATTACAATTCGGTCATACACATTTAGTATAAGACTAGTTGTCCAAATTGGGATCTTCAAATTAACGGAAGCATCCAAGGATATGGTTATGGAATATACAATTACATGCCGGGACTAAATTCCGAATAACAGAGGACTTTTCAGTACAATTTACCGGTCGACATGAGCTCTACAATAACTCACAATCGAAATAATTTACAAATTATAATAACGAACGATTGAAAACTAAAAGCATAACAATAATGAAATTGTATTAAGTCTGATTTTAAGCCGATTCATTTTATAAAGGAAGAGCACGGAAAAGTATCGTGTATTAAATAAAACAGAACTTAATGATGTGTTCATACTAATTCAATGAAGCAATACGATAACCACATACAAGTTGGTTTATACTTTGTTTTCACGTCATTTACAAGTAGATTACGACTATGAAGATATAATGTAAAACATGGACAGAAATAATAACAACTTGTGAACCAACAGTATGGATTTATACGAAATGTTCAAAATATCTTTCTGATCAGAAGATTTTAAAATAAACTAAGGTGAATTAAAGCATTACTTTTACGAAATATTACTTATTTGTAATCTACCAAAAATAAGTTCCTTTGTAAAAATGTAGATAACAGTAAAATATGATTATCATTTATATATTAGGACGATAAAAGAATCGAATACTATTTTATCTAAGAAAAGATTTCAGGAAACTCCTACAATACTCTGTGAATATGATAATTAAATAGATACATAAAAATAGTTGATGTGAACAGATCTAACCTAAATCATGAAACACTGGATAGATTTCAGGTCATAAGCTAGAGTTTCTTAGTGTTACAGAAAGATAAAGAGTGAATTCTACTGGTTACACTGTGGTCTTTAATTTTATTCTTGATTACGCATTTCTTAACTGCATATAACTCGTAATACACATTTGGCTGAGGATTTTATAGATAAAGGGTCATGGTTTGACACTGTTGTAAGAGAATTATTGAGCCTAATTTGGCATTGGATAAGTGTTTTATCTAGTATAAAACTCCTACACCCGCGAACTAGACAGATAGATAGGGCCCAGGCAGTGTTTATTACCTTTAGACTAGTGAAAACTATTCAATATCAACAGTTATGAATAAAAGCTTTGATGTCTTAAAATGCAGTGATCTTGTCAATCGACTTGGTTATTTGTTTTATCCATTAAAATTTATTCGGTTTTAATGCGTGTATTGGCTTTTTTAAGCAAATTATTGGTTTGGTGACATCTTTTTTGGTAATTTTCATGATATCAACCGAAGCTGCGATAACACTCAACAATAACTGTAAGACTCCGGAATGATGATGTTCATAAATATCTATAATCACTTGAATGGAATCAAAAATAGGTATCATTTACCAAGGTTTGACTTGATAATTTCGAATACATTGAGCATTGGGTAAATTGTTATAAAATATCACTCAAATGTAAACTAATTAGTTTGCACAGTAACATAGTTTAAATTGCCGATTTTCAGATTTTATTAACAAAACTCTTACATATTATTCCGATAATGAACTGTGATTAGCCACCTTACCATACTTATGCATGTGCTGATCGAGGAAATAAAAGTTATAAATTTCCTGACAGTAAGTAGGTCAATATTAGATGACATTTATTTGGAAAATTTCTTTCATTTATTCACAGACAAGTAAGTTTAATGACAGATTAATTGTATTTGTAGGCAATTGTGCTACAAGCAAATCAATGAACTAGGCTTTCTAGACAATTGTTTATGGTAGAATGACTAACCTTGATGTGCTTAGTACAATCTACGAAACGGTTATTCTATATTTTATAACATATATTTTCAGAAATCGTAGAAAACAATCGCATTATCGAAATAAGAGATACGCTAAAGCGACTTGACTAATAGTTACTGTGAGGTCTATAATTGATTAGTCGTTAAGTCATTGACAAATGTATTTTTCTGGTCTAGCACAAAATCTAGGTTCAAGGTTTCATGTGGACTACTTTCAACCACTAAACAGTATGAAGTCAATATTCGCAACTTATAAAAATATTTATGCAATCAAATTACAGTAAAGTAGCTCTTGTCAATGCATATTAGTTAGAGATCGGTGGTAATCTATGTGTTCACTGATATCTTGGCTCCAACTTTACATAGTTGCTTGAGTTACACTTTATTAGGAATGAATAGATCTGTTATTTAAAAATTATTTTGACTTTTGTGATGTTATGAAACTTATTTTCTTTGGAAAAAGTAGCAAATTGAATTGATGTTAAAAAATTGCATTTCAAATGGTTAAAGGTTAGCATGATAAGCTTTCATAACTAATTACTGACGTTTCATATATTTGCATAATATGACATTTAAAGAGACTAATGCAGATAAGATTATAAGTAGGAGAAAACCCAAAGGGAATATATGATAATTTAACAACAAACAAAACAAAAATCCAAGTTATTTAGAGTGGAAATCAAATTCATTATATTAATTAAACGATGGCTAGCTAAGTTACTAAGTTTTGTAATAGACAAGCTTACTGAGAATGCCAGATATATGCTCATATAGTTTAATCACATGCAGTTTGGTTACTTTGATCATGGAAGAGAGTTAGGGTGAACGAATAACATTAGGTTGTGGAACTAGATTCATGAATACAATCAGTGTAATATAGAGAAACATGAGTTGAATTTTCTATGGTTCAATATGTATAATACTACATTTTAAAATAGTATTAGAGAACCTAATGATCGAAAGTAACACAGAAAAGGTCATCTGTTAACAATTGGTGTACTTATTATTCAAAAGGTGAAAATTAACAACTTTTAATAACCCGATCCACTTGTATTTTCAGTACTTCAGATGTATTACCCTTTTAAGGGAAACAAATAATCTATGGTACAAGGTTATGCATTGCCTAAATGTTGCATTTATTGTCTAATTTTTATTTTTCACAGGTTGACATAAATATGTTTCTACAGATGACAACTGTTGTCTGACAATTTTAGAGATTGACTGTCTGGCTGGAGACACATTTGCGAATATGGAATGTTACTGCACTAATTCCTGATGTAACAATAAGGGTATGTCAACTAATTTTCTTAATTATCTGATGAATTACGAATTGGTGAGATTGCAAAATCGATACCATATCTAAGCTCATTTCTCAAAAATTTGTGCTAAATGTGATGCATCATCATTCACGGCTTGAAATAAAGCTTGACATCCAAAAATATAAATTCTTAGCAATTAAAGATGAAAAAATATGTGGCAAAATACAAGAAACGTCTATGTAACAAATCTATTCGACAGTTTGCTTATTACCTGTAACTCTCCTTCCCACCAACCTTTAGGTGATCTTTTACGAAGTTGTACAACTTGACCAGGTTGAAGAGTTAGTTGACCAGCTGAAGTAGCTTTGTATGGTGCAATTACTCGAGCGAACTCTGGTTGAGTGCATACAATAACACCAGATGATGAAGTCGAAGATGTATTTGATGAAGAAAGTAAACTAGCCATACAATTATTAAGATTAGCTTCCATTAACTTTGGTGATGATATAGGAGTTATTTTTGATAGAGATGGAGGATTCTAGTGTAACATATGATAGTAAAGTACATTGAAAAGTATAACAAAAAAAAAACTAAACTGTATGATAATTCACCAAGTTTAACGATTCACAAAGAACAACACTAATTATTTTATAGTTATCAATAAAAGTAAGCAATATATTTCTGTGTTTTCCACAAGAAAGTCTAAAAACCTTATACAAAAATATGACTTTTGAAATGTAACTCATCAAGCTACAATGTCGATGCACTCTTTCACAAACAAATACTTCAATATAGATAGAGATATTCTATAGCAGCATACAAAGTTAGTTATTCTCAGTGGTCTTATGTAAACGGTAACGTTGTCAATAACCTAGTCGACTCAAGGAAGCTCTGAGAAGCTCAGAAAGAGCCAGAGACATTTCATCATATTATCTTTTAGAAGAACATTCCAGAATCTCGACACGTAGTTTCCTTATTGTGCAAATCCTAGAAACCACAGTATGCGGATTGGACGACTGTAATGATGATTTCGTTTTTACTAAAAACTATAAATACCTAAGAGTTTTGTATCATATTTTACACTGTTTGGAATAACATTCTTTCTCACTCCTCTTCTGTTTTCTAGCTTGCGACTTGGAGGGTTCTAGCGTTCGGGTCCTCAAGTAGTACGCAGTATAGCAAGAATATAAGCTTCAGATATGACAGTATCTATCATTACTGAATCTAGAAAAATCCGCCTCCTAACAGTGGTTGTGTTTCATGCTTAAGAATGAAATGAAAAGAAATTTTATGTAATACATTGTCAACTTACAATTGTGTCATTATGGTCCATTTGGTTATTAGTTGATCCGCTTATGTCTAACTTTTCTTCCATTGACCGTGTTTCCTATTTAATGAAAAAGAAAAATGCATTATGAAAATTGTTTACAAATCAATAGAGATAGAATATAAATATTTGTAGAAAGAAAAAGAAATGGGATTGCAGTGAACGAGAACACAAGTGGGGATAATCAAGTATACTTGAATACAAAATTACAGAATTATTTGGTAAAATGTAAATACCACACGTTCAATAATTTACTTTTAAAATGTCTATTGATTGTCTCAGACTTTGTTGTTACTTCATTTCTATACTAATCGCTATCTGTTCCCATTCTCTTCTATTCGATCTTCTCAACCTTCTGCTGCCAGGCATTCTACTTCCGATTGGTGTTACATACCACTTATATCTGTCGACATAAGTAGCACACACCACGGAATATATAAAATGATTCTGTTCTAAATATTATTTTTTTTTGTTTTTTAAATGAAGATTAACTACTAATGGATGCATTGCTTAAGAATCTGACAACCTAAATTATTATTCAAAATATTAAATCCAGATAACTCACAAATCGTAGTTCATAAGATTACTAAACGTTGAAATGTAAGTTGAACTAAAAACCAAGTGTATATTAATTAAAGCAACTTAATAAATTTTGCGCTGTTTCAGAAGTTAACTGAACTACTAATCATTCACACTCTGTGGATATAATTTAAAAATTGTGAAAATGATTGCCTCTTACGACAAAAACAGACAAGATTCTTTTTTCTCAATACCTCCTTTAATTGCATTTATCAATAAATATGTGCGTGCCAACGTGAATAGATAGAGAGAACAGAGAGAAGAGCAAACATTCACATTCCGAAGACCACTCTAAAGAATTTTAGACTAAAAAGATGTGGAATCTCAGTACTTAATTCATAACGGTCGTACTATTCAGTTTTATCAATCCTTTAATATTATAAGCAGAAGAAATAATGCAGTTTCTTTACGTCTTTCTGAACAAGTAGCAATTTAAAAAATAAAACCAGAATTATGTGTACGGATTGAGACAGATATCGAAATATTATTGCCTTGAGGTAAATTCACAGTTTTGATTATAATCACCTTTATTATCGTGTTTATTTTGTTATGCAATCTATGCCAATTGTTATTTTATTTATGCTAAAATTATCTTTTCAGTCATCCGTGTTTTTCACTTGCCTAATACCTGAAACTGAAGTAAATTCTTTAAGTGTCCTATAGTCTATCTGATCAGTTCCCAGACAACTATTGAGTCACTCCCCTACATGTTTTTGAATTCTATCTTCAAATGATTTCATGCATACTGATAATCGTTGTTATTCTGCTTCTTACCGTTACCAATATCAATATATAATAACTCACTGTCATACTCAAATACGAATACCGTTATAAGGAGCTGAAAAGAAACCACGAAATAAAATGAATTTATATTATTATGCCTTCATCAAAGTGTTGGGTTTATTTAAAATTGTATACTTAATCACTTATACTTATTCATCATGCTGATCATCTCGCGCCTTGATGATGTAATATGTCACAATGTGGATTGATGCCAAATTTTGCACTGGCAATGTACAACTGACTTTGTTAGTTACAAATATTTGCAGGGTTTTTTATTAAACAATAAGGTCGATTAAAATACAAGTAAACATAAAAAAGGAACATTGTCCCAATTTTGAAGAATGAAAGGAGAATAAGTGATAAAAAAACGAAAAAATTATATTTACAGAAAATAAGTATGTATACATATCACTTACTTCACTGCTCAGTTTACGAACATAATTAGCTGGGAATAAACCTTTGAGTTTAGTTCGTTCACAAATACCCTCCCACCAATCGTCTTTTATAACACAAACTCTAATCAAATCACCAACAGAAAGATTCAAATCGCCTGGTACATTCGACTCATACGGATATAATGCAATACATGAAAATAGAATGTCCGGTTGTTTTGATGAGCTATTTGATGATGAAGAGATATTTAGCCTACATTATTCGGTCAACAGAAAAGAAATTTATTATATGAAGTTACTAATAAGTCAAATGATTTAAATGCATATGAAAATAGAAATACTGAGTAATTTGTTAAAAATTTTTTTCATAAAGCACTATTGCATACTTTTGTTGTAAACATCTTTTCCAGTAGACTCGAACCGTATATTTGCTATTTTCGATCTTTTACTATCACAGGATACTACTATTAATACACTCATTAACTTGGAATTTATTTTGTTCGTTTCATTTGGATGTGTTAATGAGATGTGGTTGCTTGTGTCAATGTATATCTATGGCAGGTTAATTATGTTGTTTATGTCTGATTGGTTAAATCACTAGAAAGCAACATTTATTATGAAGCTATTAAAAACCAGAAAGGACTGGACAACTTCTTGACTTTCTTTTACCATTTAATTAAGACGACTTCTGAGAATAAAACACGAAATATTTGAGCAATTTCAACTTGTTATAAAATACTGAAAGTACAAGGTGGCTCGATTCGAACATCTAATGAATCGACAAATGACGTTAAAAACTATTTCTGTTTTTCTGTGCAAGAAGATTGTTTACAGATGGTTACATAAAAATTCAAGTAAACTGTTTAACAGAAATCCAATTAAGTATGAACTGTAAGTTGTTCAATATGTTAGATGTGTAATTTACATCAAAATGTACTAAAGATCAACAGTCCATCAAAAGATATGTGAAACACATTCTCAAAGGTATACTGTTAGATCCATAGGTAAAACAGATTGAGATTAAATGGGCACGATCATTCTATTCAATAAGAAAACCTGAAGGAATAAAGAAAACAATTAGAACTCGCGTTAAGACCCCTACTATGTATCTGATCAAAGCAGAATAACAATGAAGCGCTATAGATGATGGGTTGTTGATACTTGTCAATCTAAACCTAAGAAAGCAGTACCTTTAAAACTACCTTCCAGAAAAACAAAATAACGAATGAATTCAGATTTTGGTGATTTAAAACACGAACGAGAGTTGGAAACGCGGACCATTTTACGGCAATTCGGAGGTCTACAGATCTGAGTTGTTAAATCTGATGAACGTAGGTACAATTCCTGACGGGGTTATGAGCGCTCTATGATGAAGAGTCTCGTGCTAAAATCAAAAAGCACTTCGATGCTTCTTAGTTTCGAATAAATGTCCAGTAATAATCAGTTCGCGGTGTAAATCATCATTGATAAAGGTATATGTCACAAAATGATTCTGATAAAAAATTATATGTAACTTCATATATTCATTCAATACTTATATATCAACAATTACTGACCCATTTTGATTTATATTAGACGTATTGGACTTAGTAGAAGGCTTTAAACAACAAGCTGGAAACCATCCTTTATTCACAATACCAGATTTATCAGTAATTTCACCAAAATACCATTCTTTATTATTGTCATTTTCTTTGGTAATTTTCACGTGATCGTCAACTGTTAATGTTAAAAATTGATCTGTCAGTATATTTTCAGGTAAAGTTATTGTAGACATTGATACATTCCAATTTTGTTGTACTTCACCATAAAAATCGTTGTTAGGAAATGTAATATCATTGAGTTTTGTTGTTGGTGTTGTTTCACTTGCCACTAAATTATCATTTGCTGGTTCAGTCAAACTGTTAAAAATTATAGATTTCAAATTATTAGTATTAGAAAGATAAAGAGTAAAATGAAAAATATCATCTTATGAACTTGAAGTGTTGGGTAATGATAATTAATAATAGCATGCATTTTTGCAAGTACATGCTTATTGCAGTGAGAGTTAATTGGGAAAAAACAAAGACTGATTGAAAATCCTGTTTTCTCCCCCCCAAAAAACATTCAGTTAACATATCAATAATACATAACACAACAAAGATATACTGTTTGGTGTATGTTCAGTAGCAAGTATTTTAATATATTAATAATGAGTAGACTAATTAGAATATTTATACACTATTAAATGGAATTGGCACAGAACAGGATTGAATATTAAGCTATTTAGTTAGAATTGTTGAAATATTTAATTCGTAAAGTATCATACTGACGTGGTAAGCATTGTGTTGTTTGTATTTCGAAAATTTGACAAAGACTGTCTGAAGATAAGCAGATGATACATAATACTTCTATAAATTGTTTCTATATCTTGGTAATTTTTGCTGAAAGGTCACAAAGTACATGAGAACAAATATTGTATTTCGAAAAAAGGAAATACACTGTATGACTGTGATTAATAAGAAAATCATTTTTTATAGATACCTCAGAAATGCAAAAAGAAACATCAAATCCTTCACCTATAGAACCACATCAAATAAAATACAATGAAACATTCTATAGAAAACAGAGATTAAGAGTTTATTTTTACAATTTACTTCTATTATGTAAAAGGTTAGCGAGTTAAGTTGACTAAAATACTCAATGATTATGGCTGTGAGAAGGATTCTACCGATGAATAATTCTAAGCATAAAATACAGATTTTCAGTTTTCTGTAGATGTTTAGTAAATAATCAACACACCGTTATTTCTAATGCTTGATAGTTAAATTTTTAAGATGGGAATACCTAAGAAAGTAAATTGAGACCTTAATAAGTACAATATATATTAAACAACATATTTAACAAACAATTTTAGGTATTTGTTTGTTTGAGTTTTTAACTAGTCATAGCAAATTAAGAATACTGTAAAACAGCATTTACTATTACAAACATATCGGTGAAATCAGATGTTTTTTTTTAAAAAATGCACCAATGTAGTTAAATTTTACCTGTTATTAGTATTTATTGCACTAAATGTATTAGGTGTATTAATTGTAGTAGGTATTGTTGTTGTTGTCATCATTATCGATGATACACAAGTATTCGTTATTTTGTGAACACCAAAAGGATCAAATGGATCAATTTTCCCATCAACTTTTTTTCGTACATACGTTTCAGGAAATAAGCCAACTTTATCATTAATTTGACCATACAACCAACCTGGACCAACATTAATCGGAGCATTTACAAAAACCTGATTGAGAAAAGAACAAAGGTTATTGTGTAATATGAAATACTGATAAGTTTATTGATATACCATTTCAATTTTATCTAATCTAACTGTTTGCTTAACTACATACACTAGTTAAATGAATAAAAAGTATATCCATTTAATTAAAATTTCATTTATATAAATCAATAGAACGCAGAAAACAGCCTACTCTTATTGGAGATAATTGAAGTTTACTCGTTTTCATAACTATTTCAGTTACATGTTTAATGAATCTTAATTATATCTTATTACCAGCACTACTGCTTATGTTTTTGACACACATGTATAAATTGGGATATGATACATGCGATCACTAATTTGTGATTACAGTTCCTGAAATGTATTATATTACATAATTCCTGATTAACTTTATTGCGTTAAGTAAGTAAATGTGTACATATTATAAGTGAATAATTCGACTAGGGTTTTTTCATTTAAAAAAAACATGGTACATTTTTATGTATTCAACTTTGAATGACATTATGTGTAAATATGATGGTGATAATAATAACCATTAGTTGCTTAAAATATGGAGTAGGTGAAGCAGAGTTTGTAAATGTAAATTCGCGTATTTAAACTAATAATGAACAATCTTACAAACTTGTGAAATATAATACTAAGAGTATTACTGGAACCAAATATAAAACAGAATAATACTGGATGAGTCTAATATTTTTAATGATTATCATCAATGAAGAAATCTTATTGAAACTCGACAAGAAATTAGTGACGTTTACAATATTTAAAGAACCAAGCTTATGTCAGTAGTTCTAGGAGTGTTGTCTACGGAATGTTCTTAAAACATCATCAATATTATCCTGAATATCCAAATTTATCTGACCAACTAATTCTTTCTAAATGAGCAGTGGTGGACAAGTTATATTATTACCTATTGTCTGTAATCTCATGATATGTAAATATTTTTTTTAAAAAAACTAATGGTAACTACAATAAATTAACGAAACAGATAAGAGATAAGGTAGAATTGATTGACCTTATACACGATATAAATCCCCTCCCAGTATTTATTCAACAAAAAACTACGAGTAGTTTTATTTTACTGTCAATAGCTCCAAAAACGCATATCTGCAATAGTTTAAACAGTGTAATTTCTTTTAAAAACACTCCATTTATAAAGTTCGATCATGAATTGATGAGTTATTGTACTTAAATTAATTGTTATAACATTTAGCAATAAGATAGCTTACATCAATTAATGTTCCAGTTGTAAATGATAATTCATCCGGATGTCTAGCAGTGAAGTCGAACATTGCTTCATATAACTCTTTTTGTGTACTTTCAATGGTGGGTGAAGGGGATATTTCGAAGGAGGAAAATGAAAAAGAAATATAGATGATGTATAGAATTATTTTATTGAATGCGAAAGAACGTATACATTCATATCAGTGAGTATTTTCTTACACAATAATTAATGTCGTAACTGAAGCTGAATAAAAAAAATCCAATTAATTTACTGAGTACTTTAGTATAAACCACATTGTGAGCGCTATTGATACTACCCGGTTGCCCAAACTGAAGTAGGTAGGGTAGGCTTTGAAACTGAAACTTCACGTGGCTGAAAATTTAACGTCACCTCCTCAACTTTAAGTGATGAAAAGTTCAGAAGACACATTCAATATGGATGAAAGTTGTTTTGCTTTATAATCTCTGCTGAGGTCAATAATGTATTTACAAAACAAAAATCAAAACAGCATAAGGACTTAAATTAATATCTTCAAATGGTTTTGAAGATATTGCTTCGGTCTGGGCACCCGGGCAGTATCACAGCCCCCACACAAATCGAATGAGATTTGTGCGGCGCATATGTATCTGGTGCTTTTTTGTACGAATATTCATGTGTTTAAATCAATCAATCAATCAATCAATCAAATGGTTTTAGAGGCATATAAACTCTGGAGGATGAATGATTCAATTTTACATTTCTATAAGGAATGCTACTAGCAATCTGATTCAGTAGCTTAGAAAACACTAACTTCTGCAACCAAAAAAACAAAACAAGGAACTTACGAGTCATGTTTGTAAAGTAGTTGAAAATTGAAAACTAAATATTCTTTTGTCATTAATATTGACTACTTAAACTATGAGAAAGGTAAGATAAGTAAAACACTAAGTAATATGCTTCCCGGGAAATTAATGTTCATAACTAAAGGCATATATTAACAAATCTTAAGTCACTCGAATAAATATTTCAGAAGTATCCCAAAGATATTATGAAGCTAAAAATTGATGCTTCCCATATAAACAAATATTATTTCAACAACAAAATCAAAACTTACGTGGATAAATCAGTAGATTTTCTTTTCAATTTATATGCTTGCATTTTCTGTTCAACAGAATGTCGTAAATCAACTAAATCAAGCATTGTCCGTGTGACGCGATCTTGAGAATCGTCGATTTTATTACGTCTAGTAGCCAGTTCATGACCTTGCTGGGTCATATTTTGATCTAATTCATTTAACTTATTTCTTAATTGTTCAATTGTTTTAATACGTGCCTGATTGCAAATGTTAAAGAACGACAAATAACGATACTATGAAATAAAAATGTATTGCAATTTAGAAACCAAGATATACAATTTATTGATTAAAACTAATGGACTACTTACAGTTTGTAACGACGAACATAGACATATACATATGAAACATAGCTTGGATCTAATATCATCATACTGAATGTTGTTCTACGAAATCGTTCATTTTAATAATATTTATATGAAACAATTGTGTCAATTAATCCAGGAACAAGTCTATGAACAATTCGGCAACATTTAAGTTAGACGATTGGTTATTTAAGTAATTAACGTGTGACTTACATCGTATAGAGATTCGACTATGAATTAATCTCTCTAAGTGAAATTAAACATCTATACGTTACATACAAACATACGGAGAAACACACATGTATCACTAGGATGTATTTCGTTTACAAAACTTTATTAACATCGCTGACACTGTTACTGGTTTGCAATATTTTGATCCAATAGATGTACAGTTTGATTATAATTAATAACAAGATAAACAACATTGTAAAACAGATCTATTATTCACTATAAGTCTATTAAGATTATACACTTCTATAGGTTGAAAATAAAGCCAACTTTAGTACCTAGTAAACTAGTGACTAAAAGTGGAACCGTGAGGTCTGAGACTGGGTTAAAATTATTTGTTTCAAAAGGATGTTATACGAGTGATGATTCCCCTAATTATGCATGGAGCTGTAAAATTCAGTAATCTATGCAGACAGTTGTTAGCAACTAGATGGTAGATTCATCACGTATTCAGGTACTATAATCTGAACTGTTAGGTAGTTCATTTAGCTATTAAAAATCTAGCATACGAATAAAGTTGTATATGACTTCTGCACTATATTTTACTGATAAGATGAAAAACGAAGCAGTGGTCGAAAAGCAAACGATATGTAGAAAAATAATTATACTGTTTAACTAAGGAAAACCATCAGTGTTTATCATATTGAGTGTGATTTACAGTACTGAAGAAAAAACTAAATACTTGGTTACGAACTTTTGCCAAACAGAAAGGGTAAAATCTAGTGTGAAATAAAAATTGCAATGGACTAACAACTTCGAGGGTGAATTTTTTTACAATTAGTTTCTGATCTAAACAGTAGTCGCGTAGTATATATTTCGCCACCTGAACAAAATTCATGGATTATAACCTTACCGGTAAAACTACACTGGATTGTTAAACTAAATCAAATTGATCGTCCAATGAATACCCAAATTGAATTATTAATCCTTTTGACTAAACTTTTGAAAAACTTGAGAGATTTATAAAATTTCGAGAGCTGTTTGTAGAGATTACAAAAACAGATCAATGCAAGTTAGTCAAGTGATTACTGAAGATCGTAAAAACTATAAGGATAATACAAAAACAGAGCGACCATAGAGAACTAGCGTGGATAAAAACACTGGATGTGTAGGTGATTTTTTGTGCATCCTGACAGTTAATTCACTATCCAACAGCCGAACTGAATTCACGAAAATCCTCCATGTATGGGGTTCTGGCAAGGTGAAACATAAAATGACAAAGCAACTAAATAGTTTAAATTCCGCTTTGAGCTAATGATTAATTGCTAGTAAAAGTAAGATGTTGAGTGGACAAAGAGAGAAGACAAATGGAACTTGATAAACGTTATAGTGTTATTTAATAATGTAAGTTATTTTTCCATTATTAAGTGTCTAATTTGACTTTACTTTAGATTCTATTCCGTGTTTGGACTACCAGTATTTAAATGAATTACTTTCTGGCTTGTTATCTGGTTCCCCATAGCTGGTCGTGCATCATATATCTATATATAAGGTGATCTGGCAGCGGTCTAATTATCTTGTACCATAGTGTGGTGTGGTCTAATCTACATCTAGTGTATCGAGTCGTAGTATAATCCTGTTATCGTATTAGATTTCGGGAAAGCGAAAAATTATTTCTTTTCGTATGAACAATAACGGAGGGAGAGATGGAACAAGTTTGTATTGCCATCAATGAGAAGTATTTTGAAGAAGTTAGGGTTGATGTGATATTAACTTGATGAGATAGAGCTTTTATTGACTTCAGTTAGTGTTGTTTCAATAAATAAGGAAAGTGATGTACATGTGATAAGATGTTAACGAAAACATTCTAAATACTGTGATATCTAGAAATGCAATAAGTAAATTTATAACAACCTAACTAATAGAGACATTTGAAAGTGAATTCAAGTACAAATCAATTAACAATGACGATAATCTCATGTTTAAACCTTGAAACATAAACGAGGTAAATAGATTCTCTGACGAATTTAAGCTTTACCATTAGGATAATATAATGCAAAATCATGCGCTGAGTTTTGGGCCGTAACCTTTTATGCAATGGCTATGTGAACCAAAGTAGGGAGGACAGAATTCAAAACTATAATCCAGTGTTTAAAAGTTAAGTATTTGATCATTGGGCTATAATAGTGGTTTACAACTAAGTCTTATAGAGATGGTTATAATAAGTGAGGATACCAATAAACAGCAAAATATACGCATAAAATTTTAGACAATCTGAAGTTTAAAGGTTAATGTGAAAAGGAATTAGTTTATTGATTGAGTAAGAGTATTACTGAACCAACCTATCTATAGACTTAGTTCAAAGTTCAAATGAAGCATACTTAATGAAAACTGACTATTTATTTTAACAGTTTGAAAAATAAGCAATAAAGGGAATCTGAATTCATACAAAATTGGTATTTTCTTTTACGATAAAATTTATAAATCATTAATTTGTTCATAAAACCCGGGAAATCGTCTATTATTATTATTATTGGCATTATTCAATATTATATTTCTGGTGCGATATGGAGTTCTCAGCGCAAGATATTTCAACAAGTTTTTTTTACAAAAAAAAAAAAGAAAAGTGAGAGAAACTGATAACTGCATACATATATGTATATAAATTAAGTTGATAAACTACCTCGAACTAAATGAAATGTTTTTTTTTAAAGACTGAAATCTGTACAACTATTTTAATTAGAAACATGTTTAAGAACGCAAGTTATTGACTAGATCACTTCTAACAACCTGTTCGTCACATAGCATATTTGCTAGATAAGGCATTGAAGAACTTTTATACCTTTGCTTGAGTGCATGGATTCTAATGTACTGACGTCTCGTTCTACTAGAAGATTTACGAGGAGAAAGATATGAATGAAGTGGATAGTTAGTAACGGATAATTAAGGATACTGTACCATAACATATAAGGATCACAAACATCATAATGTTTTTTAGCAAAAGTTAGCAATCAAACTATTGATTAAGTTTTAGATTATCTTCACATAATGCAAACCATTTCCCAAACACATGAACTAATTATTTACTTACAATCAATTTGGACTGGCACATTTTAATCAATTGGAATAGATATACACAATGTCTTCTTCAGATTTATCTCAAATTATTTAACCATTAAGTAGTACAACAGTTATGAAGTTTATAATATGGAATTAAACAAGTTGGTAACCAGACTTACTTCACGCATTGACTGTAATGTCTTATACTGTTCCATAACGGGATTCATATCTACTCCAGCAGCCATTCGTAAGCTTAATTGTTCTTTTTCTCTCTGCCAATGAGTAAGTTCAGCTTTTGCAGCTTCCACTTGTTCAGTCATATCTCGAATATCACGCTCATAAGCATCACGTTTACTACGCATTTCATTAATACTTGTTTTGTGGGAATCAACTTCAGTTTGTGCGACATTAAGACGGGAGTCCAATTCCAATAACCGTTGTTGTTGAGATGATGCTGATTCAAGTAAACTTGCACGATGGGCAACAGCCTTAACAAGTAAAATATTAAAACTAATTATACAGGGGTATACGGAAAGGAAACTTGGAAAAGCAACGTACACAAACAACATAGCTCACTAACAGCATTACTAACGAAGAAACATTTTGTTCCATATTTTTTTGGAATAAATCAATTACAATAGTGTAATAAGAAGACAAAGATTATCAGAACTATGTGATATATTAGCGCAATACATTTCGAACAATCTGATCACACATATACGTGTTAAGAACATTTATATATAAAAATAAAAGGTCGACTTCAAGAACATCATGAGCACGAGTCACGAACAGCACCAAAGGAGACAATGGTACGCCGATCAGAAAGATTGCGAGAACAGCTTATTAAAAGGGGGGACGAGTGTGGTGTGAGCTACTGATATCAACATAAGTAGTATATATGGTGAGTAAGGAATAGAATATCTGACAACAGAAGATTGAGAAGATCAAGAAGAGAAGAACAGAAATAAAAAGCAATTTGTGTGAAAATCCAGGAACAATGAAGCCTGAGGCAATTGAAGAACATTTTGCAAATAGTGTATCATAGCATGGTTTTTGTATTTTACCAAGTAACGTTGTAATTTGTGCTAAATACATAGTTGGTTGTCCTCACCTGTGTTCTCATTCACAACAATATTACCAAGGTAGGTTTAAAGAGAGAACAAACTGTTTTTGAATACACAAAGGAGGTTTGAATTCTCGCATGGCTAAAGTCTCAATAAATCTTATTTCATGTAGAAGTCAAGTCCAGAACTTGTTAAAAAAAATATGGTAGAATAAGCAAAATACGAACTAAATTATCAAGTTGTATTGTAACATGCCAAACAGATCTATCAGTGCAGGAATAACTAAATTGTTAAATACGAATGTAGATGTTCACGATAAATAATTATTGGTTAACTATAACATGAAAACTATTGATAGCATGAAAACTTAGTTTTCATAGTTCTAACTAGTGTTTCTAACAGGAAGCTAATATATGAATCTTCGACGGATTGTAACTTGAGAAACAGAGGTTTCTTAAGAACAACCAATGTCTTTAACGTTTTGTTCACTGGTTTTACTGATCTAGTCATTTTTTTCTTTACAACTGAATACAACTTCGAGAAAACACAATTCGCTATCAGATAAAATGGAACATACGAATTTCGAAACGCATAAAGATGTTTTGATTTTGAAAACTAGGGTAAATCAACCTAGTTCTACTCTAATGATGTATTTTGTAAAAATCAACATAATTTTACAGTCTCAAACTAGTAGTTAACTGGAGAGGTATCTTTCAACACTATAACATGATTGGAATGTAATAATCTTGAAAGAAAATTCTAGAACAAATATGGGAAAGAATGGTGTCGTTGCATGAACGTCACTTAAAACTAGCTTACCTGCTCGAGCAAAGTTTGCATATGATTACGCTCCTTCAAAAGAGCATCAGTTCGAATCCGTTCTGATTCTATTTGACGTTGTTTTTCTAAATCACGTGCTGCCTTCATCCTCTGTTCAACGGCTTGACGACGACGTTGTTCTCGCTGAGCTTCCAGTTGTCTTGAAAGTTCTGCCTGTTTTTCAGCTTCTGCAGCTTGTTGACGCTCTTTCTCCATACTATGATAAATAACAACGAATTTTCAAGAATGAATTATCAATACATATGATATAAATGCTCATTTCAACAGTAAATTTCAGATTTTAGCAAATATTATTTATTGCTGTAGGGTTCGGGTGGAGATTAGACTTCTCAGACCTTAGACTACAATCGAAAAACTGGAAGTACTAGACAGGCGTTGCATCCTAGTGTGGGACTTCTCAGAAGTGATCATCAACGACTAATTACCCGGGAATCGGACTCAGGACCTTCGGTTTCGCAGGCGAAAGCTTAACCTCTAGACCACTGAGTCGGCATGCAACGGTGTTAAATTCACGATATTGTGTGAACAAGATCAACCGTTTATATAGAGTTTGTGAAAATTTTGTGGTCTTTACAAAACCTTACATTGATGAGAAACATATGCTCACTAGTGACTAGCTTACAGATGTAAATCCTCAAGTTCTAGTGAAAAGCCATGACCAGTGGAGTTAAACCATGTCAGGTATGAAACAGTTATCCACTGCATGCAATAGAAGATGGTCGTGAACTATCGTGAAATGATTGGAGTTAGACATCGGCACCACTGGATGCCGACTCAGTGGTCTAGAGGTTGGGCAATCGCGCGCAAGTCCGAAGATCCTGAGTTCGATTCTCGGAAGAGTAGTCGTTGAGATGTCCCTAACTAGGACTAAACAGCTGTCGAATGCCTTCGGGATTTTTAATGGTGGTCTAACTTAGATCAATTCGTAAAATAAAGTCGATAAAAATATTATTTAGGATAAGCTACCACAATGATTATGGCTTGTCGTACAATTCTTAATCCATAGTGGTACTGTATGAGACAAAAAATTTTAAATTGAAACAATTACATAATTAGATATGTAAAGTGGAAAATAAAATGATAAGGAGTACCAGTTAACTAATAGAATTCCGGACATTAATGGAGTTTAAAATAAAGTATTTAGTTAGTCCTAGTGTAAAGAAAACCTGTTTTAGAAACAAACCAAGGAAGTCTTTAGAAAAGATAAACAACACAGCGATCACTTAAACCCAAGATAATGATTTAAAATGGAAATTATGAACTATTCATCCTGATTGTTCACAATAAGTAGTAGTAGCAGCTTATATGTTTAGTTGCGTTATTGAGTTATGTCTATGAAAACAGTTTGTGGGCACTCGGATGACATATCCCAACCATCTCAATGATAAAAGTTGATTGGTGAACAGTATACTCTAATCATCGTTATTGTCCTTTGAACATAAAAAAACGTAACCAAGGATCGAACAGAAATGAAAGTATTATCACACTATAAAAAGGAATTACGTCTTCCAAAAATCTGTTTATTTAAACATAAATAATGGTAAAAGAAAGCCCAAAATATATATGTGCCACACAAACCATTCGATTTATGTGTGGGCTGGAATACTGCCCAGGTGCCCAAACTGAAACAGGTGGTTTTCTTAATCCATTCCCCGAGCCTTTGACTTAGAGGTCTAATCCACAAGGCACTGGAGCAACGTTACGAGATGCAGTCTAATGATAGTCGATGACCAAATATAGGTTCATACGCCATTTGTTCCTTCGAGATCCTGGAGCCAATGTGTACCACTGGTTTAGAACCAGGGTTTTCCAACTTCCCTAGGTGGACCCGCCGTGTCTACCAATCCGCTTAAAGCGACGAACATTCACTTTCCATCCTCTCAATTTCGAAAACAAAACCCCCGGTGCGAGAAGGCAGTGAGTAGGACTTCATTGACAGTGGCTATATACCGGTGAACATGTTAGAGCATTTCGAGAGGGAGAGCTGACTCTCCCCACCCTCAGCCGTACCATGGCATTTGGGGGCAAATGAAATGAAAATAATGATAATGCTGCAGTGTGAACGACCTCAAAAACTAAGTAGTAGACATTTCTTTGGAACTTTGGTAGAGCAGGTTAGAGGACGCTAAATATACCTAAATACTTGTGTCGTGATTTAAATAGATAAATAAACTCATATACGAAAATATACAATGTCAAAGAGAAAACTAAATGCATCAATATATTATGACTGGTTTTAAGAATAATTTGTTGCTGAATTGCTTGAAATTAAAAAGTAGTATTTGAGATTAGTTAACAACTTCAAAATGAGCTGATGACTTCTAAGGCCAGTATAAAACTGCTTGCTATCGACTGATTAACAATTAATGATAAGTGACTAATTGACTGATATATTATCATGATAATGTACTATTTAAAAAACCCCGATTGACAAATGTTAAGCACATACAAACGAAAACATACCGTAATTTCTGTTGCTTCTCCCTTTCTAATCGTTCATTCTCCAGACGAATTTCTTCGTCTAGACGCATTTTTTCAGCCAACTCCTGCTTTCGTCTATCAAGTTCTGCTTGACCTTGTCGAAAATTTTCTCTCCGTTTATCTTCAAAACTTAGAGCTAAAAAGACATTTCAAATTCATACACACTCAACATGGAGGAGAACTGTAAGCAAAAAGTTAGTTTATTATTATGGCATGAATGTTTTTATTTAATATGATCATAGGAGGAACTACGGAACCGATTGTTGTCATATTTCAACAAGATAATCATTATGAGTCTATAGCTAAATTATTCTGCGAACACTGAACAGGCAGTTAAATAATGCCATAAATAATTGTGACATAAAAATATAACGTACTCCGTTTGAATATATGCAAAATATAATACTTTGTGGGAATCCAGTTCCAATGATGTTAAAACGATTGGTTACACTCGTTTTTATCTACGACACTGCTTGGTAACTAATAAGTCACCTAAAACCTATATCCAGGTCATCTAGTGCTGCAAACGAGATCCTATTAGTTACTTGTTGGGACTGGAAATGTCTTATTGTATGAAACTATAACATGTATTATTATGCTTTTAGATAACACACCAACCAAGTAACCGCATGCGGCCAATAGGCTAAACGGTGCAACATGAAAAACTTCATAGGCCACCTGTTGCGAAATACATTTATATAATTGTAGGTGACAAAAATAAGCCCCCGTAGAAGAATTAAGTCACATAATTAACCATAATAGTACAAGCAACAATAATAGCAGTTTAAATGATTAACTGATAATAACTTCAACAGAGAAAGCAAATTATGATGCTATCAAGCTTTAGAACTTTTACTTAATGTTAGGGAATACAATATTTCATCAAAAGACAGATGATATCACTAGGACATTCGGAGAGTGTTGTATTTCGTGAGCTGGATGATTTAGTTGTGAAGCCGTCATTGTTCTTTAGTACATCATCAGCAAATACCTAAAAAGTAAATATATATTCACAATAATGTTTCGAGAGACGATGAGAGTTTCACAGGTAAATAATCCAACTCAGAGAATATAAAACCTTCAAAATCTTCATTCTAAACAAATATCCCCTATCATCTAATTAGTATGTTAATTAAGCTTAAAAATTATCATCGTGAAAACACTATTTCTAGATTAACATCTGATAAATGTACCGAAAATAGATCATACATAAATGGATATTTTAAGAAAAATGATAGTGATTTCGTCCTACATTTTTACTAAGTTTCCTCTTCAAATAATCAGACTTCTGCGTATTAATGAAAAATCAGACGGCATTGATTATTCTGCTTTCGAACACACAGGAACTGCGAGACTATCACTTCATTAAAAATACAGCTTAGAAATAAAAAAGAGTTGAAAACATTATTAACATTATGTCAGAATGAGAAAAAAACTTGTTCAATTGCAAAACAGCGGATGTAAAAATACTGATCGTACATGATTTGTTTTCCTTGGATTCATTATCTTCTTTGGCAGTGACGCTAGGAGATGTGTGTCCAAATGTGCGCTGATTTTGGGATACAGAATGAAGATTCTTATTAATACTTTGTGTAACATATGAAAATATTAGGCAACTAATAATAGTAATAAGAACGAAATTATTAGTTATCGAAAAACCAAGTGAAATCGTAGGATTGTTCTTGCAAAAGTAAAATGGTGATGGCAAATGTCTGGCAATTAAACTGCTTTGATGTATATGGGTAGTCTACATAATGGTTTAAAAATTATAGCTAACAATCCGTAACGTGATTTGATAAGTAGAGGAACGATGTTTCTTCGTTCCCTAATAACAAATTGCTATCTAATAAATAATTCATAGTTGGACCACGGAAGCAACCGAAAGATCTGATTCCCTAGCATATACAGTTGGTGTTTCTGTCTTTTGAAACCCACTCGCTTGAAATTCGTAGATCAGTTTGGTCAGTCTGATTACGTGAGTCACTCTCATAGGCTATTAAAATAATTGTACCATCATAAAACGGTTCACATAGGCTATGGATTCATGAGGTAACCAGTGTTTAAACATCGAATGGTCACTGGCCCCCACATAAATGTAAAATCTGACGTCACTCAACTGTTTTGTAGGTGCACCTCGACAATATAATAACCCACACACAAATAATCGCAGTTAAAAATGAAGAATACAGTACTACAATAAACAGGTTCATTTCATGTCTTAATATTGTTCCAATTTTATATAAATTATATTTCAATCTCAGTTTTGATCTCTATTTTACTCAGCAGCTCTTTTCTAATTTGTACAATCATATGCTGCCAGAATGATCGGTTCATGAGAGCTACCACACAAAACGTTTTTTTAGTGTAACTAGTTTGATGACAAGTGAGGTATTCGAACTCCTCACTTTTAATGCCTAGATTCCTATGCAAACCGAACAGCAATATCTGGCCAGTGTTGCCCCAAACGCTAGAGCCAAAGCAAAATTAGTTGGATGGTTCCCTATTGACAACCGTTTAAGTTCTGATACTCAGAGGTTTAACTGAAATAAAAGGTTACTGATATGAGGAACGGTGTTTTACCGTTGTTACTTTTTACAGTTTAACCAAGTGGAACACGGAAGAAATAAAAAAATTAATGCTAGGTCTAAATGAACAGCTTTAATTTTCCCATTTCTCTTGAACTTTGCATTGCTGATATCCTAAAAACAGATTTGACGGAATTTTTTGGTGGTAGAGTAGACAGATAGGATGACGATAATATTTGAATGTGAAATGATAAACAAACTGTACAAATGGCACATAAGAATTTAGCAACCAATGTCTTCATCGACTGAGATGGTTGGGTCACGTGTTACGTATGCCTGAACATCGATTACCATGACGCGCAATGTTGACTAGTGTGGGGGATGGTTGGAAGAGAGTTAGGGGCGGCCAAACCAAAACATGGCATCAGTGCTTGAAGTCACTAACTTCTAGTCTGAGCCATGTTGGTAGATGCAGACTACCTGGTTGGGGTCCGCGTGACTATCGTAACCAATGGTTGGAGACTCTGGGTGACATGGCTCAGAATCTATCACAATGGCGTAGGTGTATACACTCTTTGTCTTCCCTTAAACCTTGAGATTAAAATTGCTTCATAACTTTTTTCTTTCCTATACTATATCCTTATATACAACCTTTCTTTATATACTACCACCACTAAATTAATTACTTCTATGAATCCGGTGTTCATCTTGTTGTGCTAACGAGGTATGGCAACTTGGACCGATGCATATATGTGCCTGGTCCTACGTTGTCGCTGACTGACTGACTGGTGTGGCCTGTAATTTTAATCATCAATATGTTTATTAATATGATAAGGTTGGTGTTCGGTGCCAATATTCTTCCTAGGCAGCAAGATTTTCGAAACAGTCGAGATGTTCGTGTACTTGGGTAGCTATAGGTGGAAGACAATATTAACTGTGTGATTCATGGGAACTTTGGTTATTATTATTTATTATTGAAACATAAATATTGGTACGAGGCGGAACCAGATATATATGCGCAGCACAAATCTCATTTGATTTGTGTGAGAGCTGTGATACTACCCAGGTGCCCAAACGGAAGCAGATGGTTTTCTTAGGGGGCCACACCCAGAGCCTTTGACCTAAAGGTCTGATCCACAAGGCAGTGGAGCATCGTGAGGAGATGCAGTCCCATGGTAGCCGTTGACCAACAATAGGTTCATTCGCCATTCGTTCCATCAAATTACTGGAGCCCATGTGCACCATTGGTTTGGAACCAGGGTTTTCCAACTCCCCTAGGTGAACTTTCCGTGTCCACTGGCCCGGTTAAAGCGCCGGACATTCACTTTTTGTCCTCTCGATTTCGTAAACAACACCCCTGCCACGAAAAGGCAGTGAGTAAGACTTCCCTGGAAGAGGGAAGATCACGACATCAGTCTACCTAAAGGTGGATGAACATGCAGACCAGTAATGCCAATAGTTCTACATCAGTTTGTGAAATGTCTTTAGGTTGAGAATATCTGACAATTCCCAGTCTTAAGACGTCATTGCCTACAAAGGGTTCTTTGAATTCGACATCAACATCCTGTAAATGATACCGAGGCTTAACAATGTGGGAACGTACTACTAAGATGGAGGAGATTTACGTAAATATCATAAAAATATGATATATATATAGATATATATACCGGTTGATTTGATGGAAGAAGACCAGAAGGGAGTGTGTTTGGAAGTTGAGATCCAGAAATTGCTTTCTCAATTAAAAAAATTGCAATACAAAATTCATCGCAGTTTAAATTGCCATTTTTATTCAAATCTGCAAGATTCCTACAGAAAGAAAAAAAGAGTATATGATCACGGAATAAGCTGGAACTACATATTAAAAAGTTTAAATGTCTGTATAAATTCTTATATTGAGATTTTTACGTCAGTCGAATCGAAGAAAACATTGTGTATATTATTGCCAATTATTTGAATTGCTCGAAAAAACTAATGGTTGTCGACAATATTCAGTGTACATTTTTATACTTCTTTGGATTTGAATTTTCATGGACTAAACTTTATTCAATACCATTTTATGCACGATTTTGGTGGGACATTCTTTAGCATTACAAGCAAAGATTGATAGTGGCTAGCAGTGGGATTCAGGACGCGCGTTTCGTCCTCTTTGAAATGCGTCAGCTGGATGTACCTGGATCTTAGAGTTGATGTTCGCCCTGGGACTCGAACCCAGTACCATTCGCTTCAAACGCCAGAGTGAGCATCTACGCTGAGACACAGGTACATCTAGCTGACGGGTCCCACACAGGACGAAACGGGCGTCCTCCATTCCACTGCTAGCCAGTATCCATCTTTGTGTATAATGCTTGTAAATTAAGGCTATGTCGAGGCAATGCGCACAGTATGCACATATGTCAATAAGAGACTGATCAATTACAGTCCTAAACATCAATGGGAAGATTTAAACAAACAATATCAAGTGAATTTATTCTTTAGCATTTATGGTCAAATATATTGTCCCATTGAATAACTAGGTGACTGACGCATCATTGTTGTTCGATGAGTGTAGATGTCATTAACCATTAATTAATGCATTTATCCATTGCTTTCGTTCTTTCGCCGTCACCATTTGTATCCTAGTCGGATGGAATCCGCCTTTGGATACTTAGGGATTTTCTATTTCTAGTGGATAGAATAAACTAACAATAATATGGTAGTCACAAAGTAAAACCCCGTTTCCATCCGATGGTACAGAAAAGAAAGTGGTAACCGACCAGCCACTTTGTTATTCAGTTATATACTAATCATTCTTATAAATAATCATGAAGTATTTGCTAACTTTTATTTCTTTTGAATTTCCTCAGATACTTGGATTAACTTGGATTAAGCTACGGTTAAGAGCCAAACTCAGTAAAAAGTGAAACTACAAGGACATTTACCATCTGCAGAGCGAATATTTAACAACATAAGAATGGATTAAAAGCATTTATAGATAGATAATAGATGTAGTCACATTACCAGATATGAGCAAGTATGGGATTTGGAAGGCCATATTGTGAGAGGATACTTCTTGCTTCTACACCCGTGAGGAAACCACGTTTATTTCGATCATGCTGATTGAAAAGAAGTCGATAGCGTGGACGATTGGTTGATGTTATAATCCAATCCTGGTAAGCAGTAGATGCTGAATTAGAATCTTGCCCGATTGATGACACAGAAGACAGACCATTATTTCCTTATTTAGAGAAAACAGTAGTGAAGATAAGATTCCAAGTAACCACTAGATAGGAGTAATGGCAGATTACTATGATGATACTAAAGGTACACATTTTCGCAGAATAAGAGTATTCAATCAATCTGTACAAATTGTTGACTACGGCTGTTGCAGGATATAGTTACCCAGAAAAAAAGGTCATAAATTTGCAAAATGTTCAAAGTAACTTTGGGAGTATTTATATTTCGATGAAAAACGTCCGAGCATTTTGAATGTGAGCAAATCGTACTATGGATCGACTAACCAAATATGGTTGCAAAAGAAGTGTTTGGGATTGCCAACCCTAGAGGTATACTGACCAAGAACTTGTATACTAGATGGTACTATTTTACGACATAAAAGCTAAATGGTGAAGAGAATCTTGACAAACGCTTTATTGTATTGGATAAAAATATCAAAACGTAAGGTTTGCTAAAAGAATGAACATAGTCAGGTGGAACGATGAATATGTTCTCACACCTGAAGGAAACGATTTACACTGAACGTGACATGTCGGTTGTATTTATTCATGAGGTGAAATCCCGGTCATCGATTTAATATGAAGTGAACTTGTAAATTAATAAGGAAGTTGATTAAAATGTTGGGATTTTGAATAGAACCAAACATCACTGTCACTTAGTGTTTTCATCAACTTCGACAAGTTGAAAAGTAGTTTACGATCACTGAGAACTACATTTAAATTGTTCTCATGGTTAAACTTATAAAGGATGCATTAGATATAATTACCTGAATCGCTCACTAAGCTCAATGAGAGAGTAACACCTGATGTAATAAATGCGGGTTGAGGATCATTCTTGAGACCTGGAGGCAAAGTAGAAGGCAAAGGTAGACCTTCTAATGTTTTTTTGATAAGAAACATAGCTATCGAAAACTCTTTCTTGTCCATTTTTCCATCCATATCCATATCTGCAAGAGCCCTAGAAATATTCATGAAACCTAAGCAATATAACATACCATATCTGCCCCAAAACCATAACTGATAAACCTGATTTCATAAAGAAGACTCTTGCTTGATCACCTTGTGAACCACGTCTGTTTACAAATGAACACGCAACTTACCGGTTATATAACCACCAACAGGTTTAAGGAACTGAAATTGAGCATCATGCTTAACCCTGTCATCAGTCGTTATAACCCAACGGTCCCATTCAGCTAAAATATTACATTATTAAAGATTTAATCACGAAAATGTGGGAATACAAAAAACTCATGTTTTACACAACGGTAGAAATGATGATGAGTATATGTAGAACTAGATTTTGTTGTCGTTTGGTCCCTTTTACAGGATAAGTCTGTCTTTAAAGCAGTAATCAAGTACCTCTATCATACCGTAGATCTGCCTACATAATATTTAAGAAACTAACGGGATCTGACTAAGTAGTGTGTATCCAATTAAGAAACTAACCAATAACACAGTAAACGAGCAAATGATTTTGATGTTGAGTGAAGTTTCAAGAAAACGGTTTACGACTTTGTCTCAAGGATTGAACGTAATGACACATTTGTTATAAATAGGTAAGGCAGACACTACTTTTTCTCGGATGATATAATTTATTCCTAAAGAACAGGCTTGTGTATTGAGTTTTCGAAAGTGTTGGGGCTAGTACCTGGTCCCGAAAACCAAAGTAAGCAAGGTGGGGATCGGACATGTGACCAAAAGATTGAAAACCAAGCTACCTAAGAAATAGGGTGCAGCTCGGTGGTTATCGATATTCTGTAGACTTTATGAGATGATCGCGTCGCTAATTTTCAAGGAGCCATCGATACTGAAAGTGCAGAACGAGATTCCAACTCTAAA
This sequence comes from Schistosoma mansoni, assembly GCF_000237925.1. Classification (NCBI taxonomy): domain Eukaryota; kingdom Metazoa; phylum Platyhelminthes; class Trematoda; order Strigeidida; family Schistosomatidae; genus Schistosoma; species Schistosoma mansoni. Next base: position 41,978 of record NW_017386102.1, on the reverse strand, counting down.
CAAGGAGAAACAATGAGTTTGGTTATTGTTAGGATTCAAATCAGTTTTTGCGAATCATATAAGGCTTGTGAAACCTATGAATATGAATGTCTTTCTTATGACCCCAAACAAAACTGAAGACCATGTCAACAAAGCGTAGATCTGAAGAGATTGGGTATCATGAGAGCGTCTGTGTACATAAGGATGTATACTCTACATGAAACATAGCTTGCTTATCGTAACCACTGGAAAAAGCAACAACATTTGACAGGAAAAACTATGACCAACGATTTCTCAGAATCAAAATGACGGAATGTTCTAGGCACCCTTCAAGCCCTTCCAGGACATCTCACCGATTTGCGATTCACCAGTAATGAACAGATGTTCAAGTTTCAAGTCCTAAAGTTTAGCAACACACCCCACACGCGTGCTCCTAAGTGAAGTGGAGAGATCTTTTGAAAATCCTAGACTGCAAGAAGCGAAACAATCAAGTGATTTGGGTATTATTTAGTTAATCATATTGACATACACATCGGCACGGAAAGAAAGTACTAGTCTTCCGAACTTTAGTTAGAAGCCGAATATTGCGGGCACAAGTGACCGCGTCAGTTGACCACTGTGATGTAGTAAAACAACATCCAGGTGAATAAAAAACTGGACTTTTGTTCAGTTAAAAACCATGGAAGTCACAAAGATGAAACACATTTGACTGCTTTATTCGATCTTTCAGGTTATAATTACATCTCATGAACGCAGGGACTGGTGTTTACAGTGAATGAAATCGCTTATAATTATCAATGCCTCACTTTTATCTCGTGGACACGAATGTGAAAGAGTTTTGATTAATAGATATTTTCATACACATATCTGACTTTGAGAAATAATGGTTGTCTATTTTGGGTTTGAAGATGCCATAGGTATTTGTAGTTTCACGACACCTTTACCAGTAAGACGTTGAATTGAATCATGCACACCCGGTGAAATCAAAGTGCAAAAGCCAAGAAGTTCGAAGGTACATTTGACAGATTGTAAATATATTGAGAAGTGACTGATCTAAACTGACTAACGATTGCAGGACAAGTTGGGCACGGCGTCTCCACTTGTAACCTGGTGCGCATGCGTGACGAGCGCCTTCAGTTAGTTGAGTCCATTAAAACTAATCCGGATTCATTTGCCGCTACAGGGTCTGTGAGACTATCACACCAGCTTAATTTTTGCATTTCAAGTCAAATACACATGGTACAACTAAAATCTCACTGTTAAACAAGTTCACTATGGCATATTCTGGGACTTTGAAGAGCATTATTCCACTAACAAACTTTGACAATTATTTGTCCTGCAACTTAATTTTGATCTCATCAAAAACTTTAATAAACGACAAACGATGAACAGAAATTTTAAGACGGTATTCTAGACCATGAACTTTGATGATCCATGTCGAATGATTGGAGGCCTACTGGTGTTAGACGGGAGCGGTGTGACGAACCAGCTAACTTCAAACTCACACCTCGCCGTTAGCATCTAACGTGGATCACCACTTCGACGTATTAAAGTACTATGGCTGCTTTGAAGACTGCATAACAAAATGGGCATCATTAGTAGGAATGAGTACAGAAATGTTAGTGAGACGACCACCGCCAGTCCATGGCGTATGATGAACTGATGTGCGTCGGTCGTCCTTGACTTTAAAAGGGATCGATGATATGTTCGATATTCAGTGACTCAACTGCCGGATGATTTGTCTAGGGCTCAGTAACATTTCACTAGCTCTACAGTATATTTGTGATTGCAAGTTTTTTTATTTTGTTTTCAGCCTAATACATCAAAATCTATTGCAGCTGACAAGCCTATACGGAAAGATGGGGATAAGCAAAACTTACTTATTTACGCCTGTTACCCCTCGTCGAGGAGCATAGGCCACTCACCAGCATTCTCCAACACATTCTGTCCTGAGCAAAACTTATGAATTGCTATTTAATTAACAACAACACACAGTGGTAATAATCATTCGTGTTATTAAACACTGCTCACGAATTTAATATTGTTACATATGCGAGTGATTATGCTTGCCGTTTACAGCCAGAGTAACTGTTTTGAATGTACTGCTTGTCAGCACTAAAGAAAATTAGGATTCGTTCAAATGAATGATTTTTCGCGCCTACCTACTTACTTTACTTACAAATACTACCTCTCGTGGAAGAGCAAAGGCCGCCCATCTTTATTATTCATTATCTATATTAATGACGTATGTAATCGATTTACACTTGGCAGAACCTTTTTATTTGCTGACAAATCTAAAGTGTTATGTGAAGTCCGCCCAACCGATGGTCTACATATCAGCCATGCGATGTAGAAAGACCTGGGAAAGCCCTAAGGCTGACATCATGCATAATTTCTCTTTGTTTATACTAAAAAATCGGGCCGTATGTATGTTGTTACATTTATTCTGTAGATTTATTGTCCAGTAAGGTATTAGCATTACTATAATAGTAGTTGTAATCCCAAAATTTTAGGTTTGCCATTATGTAACTACCTAGTCCGTACGTTCTCACGTTGAAGTCACGCCATTCTCCTTGCTGACTCCTTGTACGCGACAATCAGCAATATGACGTTGAGTACTCTTGAACCATACTAGCGAATCTTAAACATAAATGATCGGTTATTAGTATCGATCGAGTTGGTAAGTTGACTATGAATACTAAACAACATCGCAATACAACACACGTGAGTATTAATCAATGGAATAATTAGATAATAGTTTAACACAAGTAGAAATAAACCGACTAAGTTAAAGTGAATATAAGAATTGGTGGTAGGCTGCATTTATTTAGTCGGTCTCACCAATGTTGAATCATGGTCTAGTTCCGTAGTACTACTAGAGTGATAAATCCAACTCCAAAATTGTAGATTTCGCTATGATGTGACTACTTAATCTATAAGACCTTGAGTGAAGTCCATATCGTTACATATCGACCCGTCCTACGTGACAATCAGTTATCTGATATTCAGTACTTCTAAAGAATGCATTTCAGCTTGTGATATAATAATGTACTCAATGTTGAAAGGTATGAGTTACAAAGAATGACCACACCCGCAAAGTTGAGCCTTAAATTTCCCCAAAAACTGTAACTACGGCCTTTGAAATCACGGCTCTATACTAGATATTCCAAGAACATCAAGCAAATTAGGGCCAAGTTTCCTTGATACACGCTGCGTCAGCCACTGGAGTAAGTTACCAGTGATTACCCGGTCACGTCAAAACCTTACTGAACTCAAATCTCCTTTAAACTGCTTTGTGAACCAATTCAGAGTTTCTTACATGCTGGGTGCGGCTTACATAGGTCAAGTTACATTTTATGATGAGCCACATCTGACCACCCTAAGCCTCAACGCCATGTGCTTTAATCGTTCTAATTTTTCAGATGCTTCGTATCAGTTTCTCATAGTTAACAATAAAACATGTTTCTTGAGTATTCTTTTGAACTCCACAACATATTGCTCAATTGTTGATGGCGTTGGACACATTGGGCCTAAGAGATTCCTCTGACCACGACCAAATAAATTTCAAGGCAACTAGAGACTACTTGGGTGGAAAACCAGAGACACTCAGAAACTGTCCACGAGAAGTACTTTCAACTATGAAGTTTTCAGTTTCTTCTTGTTTTTTTCCCAATTAGTTTTCAATTTTACTCATGTGTGTCACCGTCTGACCATTTGCATTCAAACCTTTACTCATCTCCTGAAAAGTATTAGATTCCATGTTTTCTGGTTTGTTTTTGCTCACTTACTTTGTCCCCAGAACCGTACTGTATTGTATGCCATTGTGAATTAGTTTTGTTGCTTTACCAACCGTCTATCAGCTTTAACTATCCGATTTTCTTGTTCAAGGTACTTGTAGGATTGGTATTTTCTAACAAGGTGTATAGCATAGAGCGGAGTTATGACATAACTGATGTCAACCGAATACCATAAAAGAGCTCAATATCAAAATAGGAGGGAGGGTGAAGTGACTGACCAACAAACATGATGAGAGCTATGGTTTCAATCTATCCATGTTTGTAGGGCAGAATATTTGATTGTCTTTGGCTTTTTTTTGACTGGCGTCGAGGCAACCATTCGATGATGTTGAGGTTGTTATCCCATGTTTACTGCTTCTTGGGCTCGTGATGTCCACATAATACTGGTTTTGTTATTGTACAAGTCATCCTGTCATGTGCATTTTCAGGCGCTTAAGAACGGCCTGACGGTTGGCATAAGAAAAAAATAGTAAATAAATAGAAAGAGCAACAAACAAACGCTATGGTGTTAAAGTCAAATTAGCATTTAAACAATTTACATCATCGTTAATCCCTTCAAAATCCGTAAACATCTACCCTAATTCACTTCCTAACTTTTCTTCCATTAGCTTGTTTTCTCATTACAATTCTTCAAACGTTGTATTTAGTTCCTTTGGTTTATCTGAACAATTTTAATTGATTAGTTCGAGTTTTATTCGCTAATGGACAAACGCCAACCACTTCCACTGCAAGAAGTCTTATGAATCACTTTTTATATTTAGTTCTTCTGCGTTATTCTTCTCTTCTTTGTTCGGTACCACGAATATAATATTCAAAGGTGAGATTTGGAGCAGGTTTGTGTTCGCCAAGGCCACGATTTGTACAATGTACCACTTCTGAACAGAATACATCGACTGTTAACTCATAATACAGTACCAATACGAACACATTTATTAACTTATCGATATATCTGCATGAATATACTCCTATAAATTTTCGCCGACATTATCTATTTAATAGCCGTATCTGGTCAATGTCTTAACCGTAAACTCATGTTTTATACTACGGATTGTGCCTTCTAGAATGGTGTGTGCTTGCTTTGTTAAAAGTCTTATTATTGATTGTAACACTGATTAAATCCTTATGTACGCAAACGTAGTGCCTTACAAATGAGTTGATTTTTGGAGTCGAAAAGCTGCCGTATATAGGAGATGATGGCACACCGCTATCGATTTCCTTCGTTAGAGTGATGTACCAAAAGCGAATCGACCACAGTTTTCAAGCTACTTAATCATAAAGTTGCTTTTGACGTTTTCTCATTTTCTTTATCTTTCAAAGTAGTGGGATTACATGGACTTTTCAGAAAATTTAACAAGCCCACAGTAAATTATTTGTCGGCTGACTATTGATTTTCCATTCTATTTATCAATGTATAAATATCGACTTATAAACACATGGAAAAGAGAGTTTGAGAACGACTACCATTTAAAACATCGTGGTATGAAACTGATGGTCTAAATGAACTTCATGTTTAGCTGGGAAGTTGATATTAGTCAAATTTTGAACAATCTCACAGTAACCGACAACTAACGTACCCAACCTAATGGTCTACTTTACACGAAATCTCCTTACATTCGCACAGCAAGTAATACTGTTTCATCTTTCCATATTGCTGGATTTAGAGTGACAATTAGAGCAAATACTATTTGGATAGAGCGGCTTAACTACACGTTATAATAGGCGGGTAAGAACATAGAAAATAAGTGTTTAGATTGAGATATAATATTATGAGGTGTTAAACATAATAATCAGTTGTAAGGGGAAATTACCGATGACAATTTTCAGTACTCCACCTGGGCTGATGAGAAGGGAGAACATTGATAGACAACTGATTCAATAATCCTCTCTGTGTTGGTCTTATGATAATGCCTCGTCATTAGTAAAGGTAAAAGGAAGTGAGTCTATTTTTACGTGTGTATATTCGAAATTCCGATAAGTGAGTGAGGATGGATTTGATCGTAGTTGATGTACTAACGAATACCTTAGAATACCATTCTGTGGAGCGTACAAAGCCTTTTTTGAATCCTTCTTATTAAATCATATCAAAACACAAACGATGTCCTTAAATCAGTGGGTTTTAATCTCAAAAAAATAAAAAAATATCAGAAGTACAAAATAACTTGAACGGTACAGTTTGTGCTATACAATCTAAGGGTTCTGTAGCACAAAACCACGTACTAAACAATAAGGGCAATGGTTCACAAATAAGTGTTCATTACCTAAGAATCAATATTCGCAACAAGATGAGGTCAAATATTTATCTGCAAAGATTAAATTTACTGTTTTTAGCAGATCGTCAAAGATCAACACTTGTCAACCAAACAACACTGTAACCTTAAGTTTAGTCAAGCACAAGATTTTGGCTAATGACACGGGATCATGAAACGACAAAGCTTAGTGATAAAGATAAATCCTAACTGAAGTCAGATAATAAAGGCACAAACGCGGAAGAGTAAGGAATATGAAACCTGGCTACAAAAGACCCGAGTAAAGGATAAAATACAAGACAGGACGAGAGTGTAACTAAATATCAATGTTTTCTATTAAAATACTTTGGAGGAAATTTCATAATGCTCCTTCAGTTAAATAAGATATAAAGTTGAGATATGCCTGGTAGTGCATAGGTTTGTGTGAGATTTACTGATTATTTATGATCTAAAAAATTTCTTCAATAAATAAACAATCATCGTTTCTGATAGATGAGTTCAGAGCACATTGGTTGGGTTGGGTACCGTATTAGTAATAACGATTATCAATATGAACCATACAAAATACTTAGTCTGATAACACCACTAAGCTGTAAAGCTTAGTCGTTCAACAAAAAAAGTACGATTAAAATCCAACTAAGAAGAAATACATCCCCGACAAACTAAGGACATAATTCTGTCGGCTAGGTCTCATATAATCCGACAACTTAAAAGCGAACTTCAAAAATTTCCTACAAGCCTTGTACTCAAAAATATAAAATAAATAAATCCTTAAGAAATATAAATAAGTTACGTATTAGACAAGAAAGATACCCCAAACAGTCTGGGATTATCGTTTCACATCTATAAAGCAGATCAGTTCAATTATTTCAAGCATCAGGAATTCAAACCGAAAGGGGTCGGTAAAAATATGGTTAGCACAGTCTATAGGGATAGTGTATCACCATGTGCTATGTTAAATCCGCATAGTTTATTCTAGCTTCTGGACAAGCCAATCTATTTATTCCTCTTAAACCACATTTTGACCTTGCCAGTTATTGGTTTATTTATTTTGACTGTTTTTAGATGAGCGTATGAGTGTGCACATCTTACTCTACTCATCACATGCCTGTAGCTCATTTATATCTGCCTATAAATATTGGTTAACGCATAATCAAATCGAGTTGGTTCACTTGCATTCTCCAATCTGCTTCCCTCTTTGTTTCGTTTCCCTGACTGCCTGTTCAGATCACTAAGTACATAAAGTATACATATTCAAAAATCCATTCTCGTGTTTGATTTGATTAGTTCGGTCAGTCACTAACGCAAGTCAATGATTTTATACGAGGATTGGCAACATTTATATTTCAAAAACAATGATTCACAAGATCCTAATGGAGTCAGATCTCGGGCCAGAAAAATTCTATAACATGTTTGAAATAAGGTGATATATCAAGAGGACCAAATTACAAGTAGCGAGAGTAATAAAAATTTCATCTACAGAGAAAAAGTAAACAGAACGTGAAAATGGAGAGAGTGAAAGTAAGTCTTTACATTTAAGGGTTGAGAAAGAGGGGTTATCGCTACATAAAATGTATACATGGGGTAATTTTCACGATCACATACACACATACAAAAGTACCTTGCAACAGAATATCACTTGCATGTCTTCTCATCACTCGCTACTCAGATTTTCCATCAGAGTAATGAGCCAAATTTGAGATACACACTGTTTGATTGATTCAAGGACAACTAATGTTTAAATTTAGAATTCGCTTCTGCAACTTATTCTTGAATTTAATAGACCAACAGGACAAATGAGTTTAAAAAGTTTCGATGTAAAAAATAAGCATTAGTGGTCCCAACACTTCGATACCATTAACACATATCTTGTATGTCTCCTTCAGAATACAGTAGGTGATATATATATATTACTTACTTACTTACTTACGCCTGTTACCCCTCGTCGAGGAGCATAGGCCGCCCACCAGCATTCTCCACCCAACTCTGTCCTGAGCCTTCCTTTCCAGTTCTTTCCAGTTGCTATTCATCCTTTTCATATCGGCTTCTATTTCTCGGCATAGTGTGTTCTTTGGCCTTCCTCTTTTCCGCCTCCCTTCAGGATTCCAAGTTAGGGATTGAGTCGTGATGCACATTGGTAATTTCCTTAATGTATGTCCGATCCACTTCCAACGTCTTTTCCTAATTTCCTCTTCAGATGGAAGCTGGTTTGTCCTCTCCCATAAAACGCTGTTGCTGGTGGTATCCGGCCAATGGATGTTGAGTATTTTGCGTAGACAACTATTTATAAATACTTGTACCTTCCTGATGATGGTCGTAGTAGTTCTCCACATTTTAGCTCCATACAGTAGAATGTCTTGACGTTCATATTGAAGATTCTGACCTTGAAATTGGTTGAGAGTTGTTTTGAGTTCCATATGTTCTTCAATTGTAAAAATGCTGCCCTTGCTTTGCCAATCCTCGCCTTTACATCTGCATCCGATCCTCCTTGTTTATCAACGATGCTCCCCAGGTACTTGAATGTTTCCACCTCTTCCAGAGTTTCGCCATCAAGTGTGATTGGGTTGGTGTTCTCCGTGTTGCATTTGAGAATCTTGCTTTTTCCTTTGTGAATGTGGAGGCCTATCGATGCGGAGGCTGCTGCTACATTTGCGGTCTTCATCTGCATTTGTTCGTGTGTATGAGAGAGGAGGGCTAGGTCATCTGCGAAGTCCAAATCATCTAATTGATTCTGAGAAATCCATTGTATTCCGTATTTCCCCTCAGATGTCGAAGTCTACATAATCCAGCCAATCACTAGAAGGAAGAGGAATGGGGAGAGTAGACAGCCTTGTCTGACTCCGGTCCTTACTGGAAATGCATCTGTCAGCTGTCCTCCATGCACCACTTTGCACTGTAGTCCATCGTATGAGTTTTGGATAATGTTGACAATCTTTTCAGGAACTCCATAGTGTCGAAGAAGTTTCCATAATGTTCTCCTGTCTACGCTGTCAAACGCCTTCTCATAGTCAATGAAGTTGACGTATAGTGATGAGTTCCACTCAACTGATTGTTCTACGATGATCTGTAGTGTCGCAATCTGGTCTGTGTACGACCGATCCTTACGGAATCCAGCCTGATGATCCCTAAGTTCGGCGTCTACTGCGTCTTTCATCCGATTCAGCAGCACTCTGTTGAAAACTTTTCCTGGTACTGATAACAAACTGATGCCTCTGTAATTCTCACATTTGCTCAGATCTCCTTTCTTTGGTATCTTGATGAGATATCCTTCTTTACAGTCCATTGGCACTTGTTCCTCTTCCTAAATCTTCTTGAATAGAAGGTAAAGCATGTTTGCAGTTATTTCAATGTCTGACTTCAGTGCTTCTGCTGGTATATTGTCAGGTCCTGCCGCCTTCCCAATTTTGATTTATCTGATGGCCATCTTTACTTCTTCGATCGTTGGTGGAGTGACATCTATTGGAAGGTCAGTGTGGGCTGCTTCGATGTTCGGTGGGTTCAATGGGGCTGGTCTATTCAGCAGTTCCTCAAAGTATTCTGCCCATCTTTTCCTCTGTTCTTGAATCTCAGTGATTGTCTTTCCTTCTTTGTCTTTGACTGGTCTCTCTGGTTTGCTATATCTCCCTGCCAATTTCTTCGTTCTATCATATAGTTGTCTCATATTCCCTTCTCTTGCAGCTTTTTCCGCCATCGTTGCTAGCTCTCCCATGTGTTTCTGCTTGTCGGCTTTAATGCTTTTCTTCACTTCTCTGTTTGCTTTCTGCGTAGTCTGCTTGTGCTTTGACTTTCTCTGCTCGTGTTCGGCTGTTGTTAATTGCTAGTTTCTTGTTCTTCCTTTCTTGAATTTTGTCCAGGGTTCCCATAGAGATCCATTCCTTGTGATGATGCTTCTTAGGACCAAGAACCTCCTGACACGTTGAAGTTAGTACCTCTTTTACCCCTTTCCAGTTGTCCTCCAAAGTAGTTTCTTGTTCATTCAGTAGATCCTGTAGAGCCTGGAACCTGTTGTTGAGAGTTATCTTGAATTCATGGAGCTTGTCAGTATCTCGAAGGAAGGCTGTATTGAACCTTTGTAGTGCTGTTTGTCCAGTTGTCCAGTGTTTCTTTAGCTTCAGTCTCATCTTGGCCACAACCAGGTGGTGATCTGAAGCTATGTCAGCCCCTCTCCGGGTTCTCACATCTTCCATTGATCTTCGGAATTTTTTGTTGATACAGATGAGATTTATCTGGTTCTCTGTGGTGTGGTCCGGTGAGATCCATGTAGCTTTGTGTATGCGCTTGTGTGGGAATATTGTGCCGCCTATAACCAATTTGTTGAATGCACATAGGTTTGCAAGTCTCCCCCCATTTTCATTTCTCTCTCCTGGTCCATGTCGTTCAATTACATCTTCATATCCTGTGTTGTCCACTCCAACTTTAGCATTTAGATCTCCCATCAGGATGGTGAGGTCCTTTCGTGAGCACTTCTCTATAATTGGTTGCAGCCTTTCATAGAACTGATCTTTATCACCGTCGTTGCTATCATTGGTGGGTGCATAACATTGGATAACGTTCATTGTGATCCCTTGCTTCTTTATTCTGAATGATGCTTTGATTATCCTGGGTCCATGAGATTCCCATCCTACAAGTGCATTTCGTGCTTCTTTGGACAGCATTAGAGCAACTCCCTGAGTGTGTGGAGCATTTTCCCCTTCGTGACCGGAGTACAGCAGCATCTCTCCTGTACCTAGCCTTCGTTGTCCAGTTTGTGTCCAATGGGTTTCGCTGATTCCAAGTACTGCCAAGTTGTATCTTCTCATTTCCATTGCTATTTGGCTGATCTTTCCTGTCTCCCACATTGTCCGGATGTTCCATGTACCTATAAAGAGTGTTGCTCTGGTTGTTAGAAGGTGCATCGGTCTCGTGACTTCCGAAGAATTTCGGCTTTCATCATGAGACGTCATAATTATTCCTTCAAATCCCAGGGCAGAGTTTAAATGGATTGAACTATTTTTCCTGGTTAGCGTTTTGTTAGCGAGTTAGCTTTTCTACGGGATGGGGTCGCTAACCCCATGCCCAACCCTCCTCCTTTGTATGGGCTTGGGACCGGCAGTAACTCTAGAAGAGCTACAGGCGGAGTTGATATATATATATATATGTATATATATATATGGCTAAATATCTATTTTCTTCAACGTAGTCTGTTTAATTTGTGTTATTTATTTTATACCTGCATATAGCTTGTTTCCGTTTTGTAATTTTACTACTTGTTAATACTGTTTCGGTAGAGGCTACGAATCTACCAAAGTACGCGAGCTGCTGTTAATCGATTTGACGATCTCTCAGAGTGCCAACATTGAATGAATTTTTGTAAATATTAATATATCTATCGATCATTTTTCATGTACCGTGTAGCGTATTTGGATCCATTGTTTGGCAGGATTATTATTTACAAAGTTTACTGTTTTTCATAGACATAATTCAATATAATGTGTCATAAACAATTATGTTTTAGGAAAAATAGGTGAACAATATTCACCCGTTAGCTGGATTTATTCAGTGAATTTCACAATGTAGAAAAATTAAATATTCAATGGACTGTGGGCATTATTACCATTTGTTACATTTTAATATTCATTCACTTATGGACTTAGTGTTGATAATAATTGCTGAGCTACTTCGCGTAATTACAGATCATTAATCGAACAGCTATAAACTCATAAAATACCTCCCCCTATATTGTATTGAAACTATTTATTTCAATCTCAGATTACTTACTTACAGTCTTATTATTTGTTAACTCTAATCCATTCTTCTTTGAACAGGTTGAAAGCTCTCGAGCTTGTCTAACCGCTTTGAATATTCAGTAAAAGTGTCGTATTCAACAGTTACTAATAAATTTCTGTTTATTTAGAAGATGAGCATTAAATATAAAAGTTAATTTTCACTAGAGATCTGACTTAAAGCTTCGACTGTTACTATGCTTGAATTTTTCATCGGACGTGTTTGCATGTCAATACTCAAATGTAAATAACTTCACATGTTTGAAATAAAATCTTTAGTAAAAATTACACTCTTATATTCCACACTCGGCTATCAAATTAACTAGAAAATAGATGGTTGTTAATAATGGAATTTAGGACGCACGTTTCGTCCTATTTGGGACTCGTCGGTTGGATGTACCTGCATCCTTGAGTTGATATTCACCCCCAGGACTCGAACTCAGTACCGTTCTCTTCAAACGCTATCGTGTTACCTACTTAGCTGCTGAATTCTGATTGACACTAGCAGATGAATGAACTCACAATAAAAAGCGTGACAAGTAAATATGTCATATTTAACTTTGTTTCATTCGTTCTGGGTAATTACTAACTTTTATCCACGTAAAGTTTCATACACATGTGAATGTTTGTATTGTCTATTTACCTATTTTATCTTGATAACCATATAAATTAAATCAAAAATTTATAGACTGATTTGATTATGAAGTCAATACACATACTACAACATCAATTCACATATCAGAAAGTACACATATTTTTCACTACATTTTCGGTTAATTATGAATTTTAAGTGCGATTTGATGATCAATTAGAAAAATCATGAAGACCAATTATCAGGTTAAGGGATGTAGATAATTTGTGGATCATAACAGAACAGGTTTAATGTTGAAAAAAGCTTTTATTTATATGTATATTTCAGATTGGTGGTATTGTTTATAAGGATAACGAAAGCTTCACGATTGAAAAACCCATTATTAAGCACACGATTTCAACAAAATCATTCTATTGAACTGTGAAACCTATCCACCAACATAGTCATAATAGTCTTCCAATCAATCATAATCAAAATAATTTATACATATGATCAGATAAAATTTAAGTCTTACAGCTAATAAAGATCATCTTAAGACTGAGTATCTCAAAAATTTATAATGTTTGTTCTAAAAGCTCATTTATGCTTTCTAAAACAGCTTTTAGTAGCATAAATTAGATGAGTGAGTTTTAATTTACTGAAGTGGCTCTGTTCACTAAAACATTCTGTTGAAATTATTTCTGTGATTTATATTGTTTGATATTGTTAGTGTTCATGAGAAGTGCCAACATTAATTTTATATTAAAATTCTAAATGTTTTACAATCATATTAGTGTGTACTTTATGATTAGCAGCTACTAATGTTTTGAATTTGTGAGAAAGTATCGTGTGTACACTTTCGCGTTCATTCTTAGTGATAAAAAGTGGATGAGTATTCTATTACTGGGTAATTACTAATACTAAAATTGTTGCATAAAGGAATGGGATAACTAAAAATCATGTACTCACTAGTGACTGGCTTCAAGATGGATTTCCTGGAGATTTAGTGAGGAGCTATGACCAGTGGAGTTCAATCCATGTTGGTTAGAGACAGGTATCTAGCTCAGGCAATGGATGAATGGTTGCGCAAGATCATGGATCGATTGAGGTCAGATGTTGACATCTTTGGATCCCGACTCAATGGTCTAAAGATTAAGCGTTCGTGCGCAGGGTTGTGGGCACACATTGTTGAGGAGTCTCATACTAGGACGAAACGGTCTTTCAGTGCTTCCAGATTTCCAACGATGGTCTAGCCTAAAAATGACTAGTGAATTCAACCATTAAAAATTACTAAAATCTCCACAAACACCTACTTTAATAATAATTTTAAATTACTTTGTAAATTTTCTTGAATTTTGAATGCAAAAACCTATCTATTAAATAGATCGTTTATCTTGTTAATGCAGATAGCTTTTAAGGAATGTCAACATAATAAAATATTGGGTGGATTTTTAATTGATTTTCGTCATTGGATGACGTCAGTTGGATTGTCAATGAAAAGCTTAAAAGAGCAGACAAAGTTTTCCTCTTAATATGAGAGTACTTATCTGTGCATTGTCACTTTAGCACTATAGACTGAACATGTAATCTTCAAGTCTCTTAGTCAACGCATTATCTTTTAAACATTAAGTTCCAATTCGAAAGTTTACATTAAACAAATCATCACATAATTCATCAACTAAATGTGAACTTTTTAAAAAAAATTCTAGGCATCCTAAAATATCAAATTTCCTAATTAGAAGATTTCTTTTACCTTATAATTTATGTTACCTTTTTTTCAAAGATTTTATGATGTCATTTTTATACTTAAATTTCATCCTCTTTACTAATAATGCCATGATACATTATTGAATAAGTAGTTTATAGATATAGATCAGAAATAACTTAAATATTTTAATTATCGTTTGTTGACTATTTCCAATAGTGGTAGACTAAATTTACAAAATAGTAACTATGTAACATTTATAACTGTATTATTTGTCACTTATTGTTACTGACTAAGTAACAATGATATCATCAAATTTATATGATAATTATATAAAATTTTCACTTACATAAATAGCAATTTAGTAAAATGTATCGTTGTAGTGTTTTGTACATTTTATTTTCTTCTTTTCAAGCCAATTTATTTGTTGTCAGTATGGGTTGTGGAGATCATTGAATTTCATTGGAATTATTAATCGATCTAAATTAGACCACCTGTGAAAACCTAGAAGCCCTAGACAACCGTTTTAATTTAGTTCAGGACTTCTCAGCAGTGTGTATCGACGACTACTCATTCGGAAATCGAACTCAGGACCTTCGGTCTTGCACATGGACACTTGACGTCTAGACCAATGTGTTGGCATCCAATGGTGATAGTATCTTGTTGTATTCCGAATAGAATTGTGAATGGTAACTTTGAGGACTATTTATGGACCAATGTGATATGTATATTTCCTACTGTATAATTGCTCAGTAACTTAACTATTCATGTTCATGTTCCTTTTATTATAAGCTCTATTTTGACTTATGAATTATTATTATACGTTTTACCATTCTTAAGTTATCCCCAGTCTATTGATTACTGTTCCCCCTATTCACAGCCACATTTAGCCAAATCTTGTACAAATCTTATTTTATATTTTATGCTGCGATGTGGTCTGTTTGATTGGTATATAAACCCAGTATGTTTGAAAATAATGATTGATGTTGCAGAGGCTGTTATTGGTGTTCTGGACTTAGCTGGCTGGGTTAGGCAGAAAGCAGGACTGACAAGTAATAAAGACTGTTCATACGGCTTTTGTGTATTATTGATCCGATCGATAATTCGCTCTCCTCTCATTGGCGGGAATCAGCACGTTCATATATTAAACAGGGCTCGCACTCACTCACACGTTATAACAATCTAGCTTCAATCAACCCAAGGCATTACACAATCATCTTCCATTACCTACGGTGGCTAGTTACCTCACACTCGACACAGTTTAACTCCATTGGTCTTAACTTCTCATTAGAATTCTGAAAACTGATGAAACGGCCGTCTACTGCCTTTCATCATTTATTTTGTTCCTCATTAAATCTAGCACTAAATTAAAATAATATTTTCGTTAGAATAATGTTTTTGTCAAAGTAACTGGTTTAGAAAGAAAAACTTTGGAAAAAAATTTGATAAATTGTTACATGAACTTATTATGTTATTTTATGTGTTTTTTTTAAAAAAAGGACAAGGTCATGAGTTCGCAAAAGTTTTTTCAGTTTTGTGTTATACATATATATATATATATGCCAGTAGTATGAATTTGTCAACTATCACCAAGATCAGAAAGAAAAAACAACATACATTCCATTATATTTTTTTTGGTAATGGAAAAAAAAGAAACTTTTGTTTATACAAAATTGTTAGATTCAGTTGTTAGATGATTTATTTGAGATTTCATTTTTGATTGTTCTTCTAAAATCTAATGTGGAAATGGAAAGAAAAGAAAAACGGTATGAATATAAGATAAATCGGTTAAATTTTGACATTAAATAAATATATATATGATTATATGAGAAAGTTTTATGGTATATTAAGAAAGACAAAAGGAAATGGTAAAGTCAATACATTTAATGGGAAAGAAAATTTGTAGTTATTTGTATAATTATATAGGGAAACAATGAATATTTCGAAGATAAAAGGATGTAACTATATAATGATATGTAATTTGTGTTTATTGGTCATAAGTTGTTCTTGATAGAAGGAAGCTGTGAGCTAATTCTATCAAAGTAACAAGAATAAGTTTCAAATTTAAAACAAGTTTACAGTATTGAATCATGAAATCAATGGTAAATGATTGTTTGTCAGAATGTTAAGTAGTTAATCGTCCATTTATTCGTTTTTCAAAGTCGTTCTATTCATAATGAACATATACCAAAAAAGACGAATTAAAAGTTCAGTCATAAACATGAAAAACTGGATAACTTGAAGGGTTAATAATAATAATGTAAATCAGAAGGTTTATTTTTTGGAGATTTAGTATTTGCATAGTTGAAAACATGAGTCAATTGAAGCTAGACCACCATGGAAAACCCGGAAGCACTGGGCAGCCGTTTCGTCTTATTGTGGGACTCCTCAGCAGTGCTCATCCACGACCTCGCCTCGAGAGATTCGAACCCAGGACCCACCAGTCTCGAGCTGGAGCACTTAACCGATAGATCACTGAGCAATCTTATAGTCATTTGAACTTAATAGCTCAGTACGTAATGTACTCTTTGGGAGCGAAAGGTGCTTGGTTTCAGTCTCAATGTGAACACTATTACTGAGATGCAAGTATATCCGGCTGGTGAGTTTCAAATAGTATGAATCGCACGCTGTGGACTCTACTACTAGCTCACATTAAATCAAATGACCATAGGAATGATCGAATCTAAAGTTTAATTCATTCTGAAAATAAACTATGTCTTCCAATAGACTAACTCTATGGTTTAAAAAAGGAGGTATAAGCAATCTAAAAACTCGAACGAGTAGTTGTATTCCAAAACAAATTTGAAATTGACCAATTAACGGATAATCGTTTAAAAGGTAACAGTTATACATTAAATTCAATCAGTCTCGCGCGCAAGCGCTTAACCCCCAAGCCTGCATCTAACGGTGTTAACGTCTAACTTCAACCGACCCACGAAATCTTGCGACAAATCAACCATTGTCTTCAGTGAGACCGATAGGTTCTGGGTGCAAATCTCGTGAGGCGGGATCGTGGATGCGCACTGCTGAGGAGTCCCACGATAGGAAGAAACGGCAGTCCAGTGCTTTCAGGTTTTCCATGGTGGTCTAGCTTCAATTGACTCATGATCTCAACTATTGAAAATATTTTTTCTAGTTCGACTAAACAATACATACTTTACATTGTAATTCAATTTTATTGGTTATTTTTTAGGCAGTTAACAGTGAAAAACAAACAATTTTATTTAATAACGCAATATATGAACTACTGATTTTCGTAATAGTGAACAACATTTTAAACCAACT
This sequence comes from Schistosoma mansoni, assembly GCF_000237925.1. Lineage (NCBI taxonomy): Eukaryota > Metazoa > Platyhelminthes > Trematoda > Strigeidida > Schistosomatidae > Schistosoma > Schistosoma mansoni. The sequence goes on along the minus strand of NW_017386102.1, from coordinate 24,633 downwards.
TAGACAACTTCATGTTTATAAAGGATAATGTACAAGTTGTTAGTTTTTTCTACTTAAAAAATATTGATAATTAAAATCTTATTCTATGGTTGTCAGAAAATATCTATCAGGGAAAAAATGTTCTTAAAAGGAATCCATACACACCAAGAATTTGTATAGATAGTTAAACTACTTAAATTTTCCTAATTGTGTAATTATTAAAATAATTAAGTAATATATGAAGAGTTAAACGAGTATATTTAGAGAGATTTTCTTAGAGAATATAAAGATCTTAACGAATTCACAATGGGAGGTAAACTGATTTATAGACAGAAACATGATGTTATTATATTTAATGATGAAATATAATATACATAGTGGATAGTTCTAGCCAATTGTATATTTATTTATTTATCTATCTGTATATCTATCTGTAGTGCTGATCACATACAAAATGCTTTATCAATACGACTACGTTTCTGAATACATCACCTCATTATTTTGGTTAGACGACAATTCAACATCAAGAAGTATTGGTCATAAGTTTCGTCCTAGTATGAAAGTCTTCACCAGTATGCATCCCAACAATGGAATAGTCTAGTATCTTCAGATCTTGAAGAGAACATGTTGACCAATACCATTGAGTTGGAACTTGGTTGACTTTGATTTTAACTTTACTTAGTTTATAATTTTGTTCAGTCGTCAACCAGTTTTTCCTGGTTTCCAGTTGTTCAGACTACCACTTAAGAATACATCTGTCCATATGGCGAGTTTAATATAAGATGAAGCCGACGTATTAAACATACCTCACACTATCATTATATAGTAGTTTTATAAAACAGGGGTAAAAGTTACTACAAAACAGTATGTGTTCAAACTTAGTTTCATGAGAAACAGTTTAAAATATTTCACTTTACTTGCGTAGATAATCATAAATATTTTTTACAAATAGACAAGTAGGATTTAATTCAGAACAGAATTAGCGAGGTAGTCTATGACTTAGTCGATTACAAGAAACGTATATGAATTATTGTCCATAAACTAGACTAAGAAATAAAATTAAAACCACTTAAAAGCAATAATAGTAGTGATGTAATTACAATGACGATGATAATAACAGTGACAAGAATAATATCCAAGTGGTCTTTGTTAAAGTTGATGTGCCATTGAAAAAATAATTAAGGAAATATTAGGTAGAACAAAACTATTTTGCATACATATAAAAAGGAATGAGAAGTAACAATCTGTTTTTATTCTGTTTAGTGAATACTATAGTACATGAATATACTACTCTGAGATGGTGGAGAAAGTTCGTAACTCAGGTGGATGATTTTGATGGATTTTCGTCTTCTGACGTGAATGATCGTTCTTCAGAACGTCATCAGCGCTAACTTTGGGTAGAAGTGAAATGTTAAAATTTCTCCACAACCAAATGATCCAGCTCAGAGAACAAAATTCCACCAAATATACTACACTACATGAGTCCCTGACTTACTTGGTTATAGTAATTTTAGGCATCTATAGCTTGTCAAACTAACACAGTGGTGTTGAATAATTGAATTTAATAGAATATGACCTAGTTAATAGTATTAAATTAGTGTCACAGATTACATGACTACTTAACATAAATTCAAACAATTAAACTCTGTAATTATTATTATTTTCTATGGCATAAGCTAAATAAACGATGTCTCGAAACACCGTCAGAATAAATTTTCAACTGAACCTATCATAAAAATTTTACTCAAGACAAGAGATGGTTACCATAACTTCAGAAATAAGGCAGCCAGAATAAAGTATGTCTGTTTTGTAGAATATGTCTCATTTGAAATATTCTTTCTGGACTAACGAAATCTCATTTCTCCGAGAATTAAAAGCGAAACTGAGAATTATTTCGAAACTTAACAATATGATACAAAAGGTATATTCCTCTAGATATATTGTATTGATGTTGTGAAATATTTAGGAATCAGGTGAGGAATCATAGAAAAAATTGAACAAGCACTTGAAAACAGAGAACGAGATTGTTCATCGTATCAAGGGAACATCATGATTAACTTTATTTAATGGTAGCTACATGTAGGTCAATATGACTGGCTTCCTAAAGCTTTATTAAGGGCGTACGTAATACTTAGTTATGACCTTCATATAGCCATTAACATGGTTAAAATCCAGTGGATAAGTATTCTGTGGGGAAAATCAAGAATTCACCCCAGAGTTAGTCATTAATAACTGTCACCATATTTATCATATCGTCATATTTTTATTTTACTGACATCTAACTTTTATAAGATCATTATTCTTTAAGCATAATTTAAAAGGTGGCTAAATCACTCCTGATAGATAAACAGAAATCTTAGTGAGTACTGTCTATATTTGGTTATAAAAAAGGATCTGTCAATTGCTCATGAGTGTGACAACAGTGAAATTTCTCAAGGTACGTTAATAGTTTGTAACAGAGAAGAAATTATATTGTCTTCATTAGTTTTTTCATACTTTCTTTAAATAGGATTGACATAAAAAGTGTCTTAAATAAGGATCATATTACCATGAAATTACTTTTCAGACTAGTTTTAATTGTCAATCGTCGAAAGTTGACAATAAATAGACTTTATATGTTTATGTTATCTCACAAAATCTATGCGGAAAAATTTAACTTATATAGCTACATTAAAGATAGTAACTAACAAACTGGATATTCAATATAGCTCGATGGAATAATATGACACTTGAACATGATGGAATATATAAAAATTTGTTTTATAAACAAATCGTAGTTATCCACAATCTATTCAATCAGTTGTTTATATTTTTCAATTATAAGGTATATTGAAAAATGAAAACATTTAAAGTGATCAATTTTAGATTAAATAAATTATTTTTATACCTGTATGTAATAAGGCCAAATTTTTGGCACATAGTGGGTAAATATCTTAATTAACTGTGGAATGTACATCTTAACATAATATTGATTTTTATTCATCGATCTGATAAAATTCCTCAAATGTGGTTTGAATAATGTCTTGTAAGATTCTTCTATTTGCTTCTGTTTGATTAGTTGGATGAACTGACTCAGTTGTTCATAGTTTGAATTTTCATCCCACCATTGTTCGCTGATTCTATTGCTAGCGCATTGTCCTATAGTGCTAATATTGTTTCGAATGCTTTCAAATAAACTATGCTGCATGAAATCAATTTATAAACAAAGGAAGAAAGAAAGTGAGTAGTATTTAGTGCATATATATATAACTCAAAATCGTAAGTAATACATAAAAGCATGTTTCAGAGAAGATGATCCGCAATCATTTTGGAACAAATGGTCCCCATATGATACGGTCTCATATTATTTCATGTCTCAGAAATATTAATACCGAGTATCAAAGACTTGGGACTGAAATATTGAGTCAATTAGGCCAGTACCTACACTACAAATGGATTGATATGATCCAGTTTGACAATGAAATGAAAAAAAATCACTGGGACTAAGTGATATATTAACGCATTACATTTCAAGCAGTTTGATCACATGCTTGTTTGTCACAACATTTATATGACAAAAGAGAGGCCAAACTAGACAAATTGAGTGAAGAGAACAATTAAGACGGTAAGGTAACTATAGACAACAGGACTATTAATTTCAGGTTGATAGTCATTATTACAAGGGTGGGTTATTATATGGTTTCTTCATCAATAAAGACTAGACAATTGCCGGATAATGCGACATTAATGCAAATGTGTTTGCCTTTATCTGAAATACCTAACCAAAAGTAATCAGATATACGTAGGGAAAGTTACTTCGGTAGCAAACTATAATTCCTCTCATATCAGAAGTTATATATTGTTCGTCAGGGACTTAAATATATGTTATAAAACAAATGAATTACTGGGAACAAGGTTTTGATACAAAAAGCATACGTAGTAGCATAGTAAATTTTTATTTCCAATATATAGAACGTTTCACTAAATGATACCGTGGATTTAAGGATAGAATATTCACTAATATCCATTATGTTCTCACTTTATTCAGTATTATATTGGGAAAAATTGTCACATGTTCGAATCGAAACATGACCAACTTTAAGCCTTTGTTATATCCATCTACTGAAAATTAATATCATATTCTGACGATACATACTGATCAGAACAAAGTGTAATCCAAGATAAAAATATTTTGTTCCGGGTTAAGGTAATGTTTATCAGTACCTTATCAGTGTCTTATAAAAATAAGACTAAAATATAGCAGTGGAAATATAAAAATAAAATTGCATATTTTAGAATTTCAAGGGGTCAAATTAAATAGTAATAACGCTAGTTAGTTCCCTTTATGAATTTAAATAAAGACAGAACAAATATTGATGCAGAATAGTATGAATTCATTATATTTCGTGGTTTCTCATCAGCTGCTTACAACCAAATATGCATTAGAGTTTTAGCATTAGGGTAATAAATAGGATGGAACGGCTGGCATAAGTGAATGTAAAGGATTGAAATAACAAAAGATCATCAATGATAACTATATATATATATATATGTGCAAGGAAATGTCAGAGGTTATTAGGTATTAGAATGAAGGGTGGCGTAATAGTTGAGTGGAATTCAAAGACAGATAAGATCAAAAGTGTGATTATTTTAGAGGTAATTAAAACAATTAGGGCGGGTTACGTAATAATTGAATAATTTTTAGAGGTAGTTGAAAACAATTAGGGTGGGTTACGTAATAATTGAATAAAATTTGGATAGTTCATATAATTAGGAGAGACAAATGAGCGGAAATGTGTGAGAGAAAGGGTGGTTTAAGAATTGGGTAAGGGGAGGGGAATATAATAAAAACTGAATATTAACCAAAATTAACTAATAACAACAAAACTGAATTTTTTGTTGATGATAGTAAGTAACTCAACAGGACGAAACGTACATCATGGATTTCATTATGGTCACAATTCAAAAATCTACTGACACTTGTGACTGAATGATAAGAGTGACTAAATCCACTGAGGGCGAATATATGTCAATAAAGCCTGATGAACTATAGTCCTCAATACAAAAGATGACAAAAAATATACCAAATAATTCATGCGATTCCACACAACCGTCAGTGTTCAATTTTTAAGTTAGAATATAAAATGATTCCAGCCACCTGATTACTGAACATTACGAATAACTAGGTAGTTTTTCCGTACTGTTGGGAGACTCACTAACAGTAGGCACCTACTACACAGTGAAGGATTGAAACTGAGAATTTCAGGTTTCATGACGAGTAAGTAATTTTTGGATCAGTGAGTTAATACTCAGCGTTTTGTACATCTAACTTCGATCAGTTCACTATGTCCTATAACTACCATTCACTGAAATAGATGATGTCATTTTCACGCTTGACATTGTCTTTTAGCTTTGTCCT